>NC_050573.1:251881345-252182031 GCF_011100635.1 Trichosurus vulpecula
CTATCTGGAGACACATGAAGCTTGCAGGTGCCCATCCTGATCTGTCCTGGAGATCCTGGAATAACACAACAATAAACACCCCAAGAAAGCAGCAACAGGACAAATGGAGACCTTCCCTCCAGATGTACAAAAAACCTGGTCTTAACACCAATAAAATTAGGAAACAGGGTGGAAGAATGGGCAAACAGATTTTTTAAAAGATCCTACATAAGTCAAACATCAAAGAAGATCACAACTTGGACACAAATTCACTAGAATTCCCTGAAGAAACAAATCAAGACTTTTTTTAGACTATGTTTTTAGATAAATGAAATGAGTGCTAAGGCAAAGAATAGGGAAAAGGAATGAGAATTATAGAAAAATGAATTGGAATGGGAATTAACACAAAAGGTCCAAAGGTTATCCGACCAACAAATTCCTTGAAAATTAGAATGGACCAAACAAAAACCAATAATATCCAGAGATGAAAAATACCAAAACAAAATCAGAAGCCTGAAAAAAGAATATGCAAAGTATCTCATAACATAAACAACTGATCAAGAAAACAAATTGAGAAGAAAAAAACAATAATCATTGTACTACTTGAATTTCATGACAAAAAGAAAAACAGAAAAAAAAACCTTAAACATCTTACTTGAAGATATCTTTTTTTAATTCTCATAGGTTTTAGAATCAAAGGGAGAAATGCAAATAGAAAAATCCCAAAGGTCATCTCATGAAAAAGACCCTGAAACAAAGAAGCAAACAAAAAACAAAAAACCCAGGAACAATACAGCCAAACCCAGAACTTCTAAGCCAATGAAAAAATTTTATAGGCAGCCAGAAAATGTAAGTTCCATAGAGCAATAATCAGGATCACATATGACTTAGCAAATACCACTTAGAAGAATGGAAAGCATGGAACATTGTTATCTATAAGGGAAAATATATAGGCTGATAGTAAGAATTTGCCCAGGAAAATTGAATATGATTCTGCAGGGGTGCAGGGGAGACTTCAACAGAATGGAGAACTTTCAAGCATTCTTAATGAAAAGCACATATCTGCTTAGACAATTAAGAATTCAACCATAATTGTTTTTATTTTAATTTTAAGTTTTTTGGTAAATCCTATTTCTATTTTTTTCCAGTCACATGCAAAGATAGTCTTCATCATTAATTTTTATAAGATTTTGAGTTTCAAATTTTTTTCTCCCTTGCTCCTTTCCAAATCCCTACCAAAGATTATCAAGCAATCCAATGTAGGCTACACATGTGCAATCATGCAAACACATTTCCACACCGGTCATGCAGTGAAAGAAGAAACAGAAGTGAAAAGCCACACAAAAAAAAGTGAAAATAGTATGTTTTGATCTACATTCAGGCTCCACAATTCTTTCTCTGAATGTGGATAGCATTTTCCATCATGAGTCATTTGCAGTTTTCTTGGATCATTGTATTGCTGAGAAGAGCTAAATCTATCAAACTGATCATCACACAATGCCGTTCTTACTATGTACAATGTTCTGGTTCTGCTCACTTCATTCAGTATCAGTTCATGTAAGTCTTTCCAGGTTTTTTCTGAAATCCCTCTGTTCATCATTTTTTAAAGAATGATAGTTACATTCTATTACATTCAGATACCCCAACCTGTTGAGCCATTCCCCAATAGTTGGGCATCCCCTCAATTTTTAAATCTAGGACAGCATAAAAAGAGCTGCTACAAATATCTTGTACATGTGTGTCTTTTTCCCTTTTTTAAGATCTCTTTAGCATACAGATCTAGTAGTGGTATTGCTGGATCAATGGGTAGAAATAATTTTAAACCCTGTTAGGCATAGTTCCATCTGGCTCTCCAGAATGGTTGGCTCAGTTCACAACTCTACCAACAATGCATTAGTGTTCCAATTTTCCCACGTAGCTTTAATTGATTTATCTGAAAACTGGCTGCTCATATCCTTTGACCATTTATCAACTGAGGAACATATGCATTTTTTTGCAAAGCACTCAAATACTAATTGTAGTATTAATGTGATCAAAGATCTTCCCCACCCATTCAATAGACATCAGGTGGGGCTAGGTGGGAAAGCTTGATTATACCTTTGTTTGTAAGTAGGCCTAAAGTCAGGTTCTAAGCAGATTTGGGCATGAGGCCCTCAGGGCCCTAAAGTGAGTTGCTAATACCAGAGCCAATGGTATGTGTACCAAGTTCTAGTCAATCATGAATTCAGCCAATCAGAGACCTGAGTTCTAGCCAGACACTGGCTAGGACTGTATATAAAGAAAGCCCAGAGTATGAGAGAACCAGAATTGAAGAGGGACAGAACTGAAGAGAAGCATAACTCAAGGGAAACAGAATTGAGAAGCAGACATCAAGAAGACATTGAGGCAGCAGACATCAAGAGGGCACTGAAGAGCAGACATTGAGAGAGCCAGCATCAACAGAGCTGCAGAAGAGAGTGCTGAGCAGAGAGTTAGGATTCGTGAGTGACTATTTACAGGAAGGCCCTAGCAGGGGGGAACGTTACAGGGTGACTTGGTTCCTCCCTGTAATCCTGTGTTATAATTTCCTTGCTTCTACATTGAGGTGGGCTTACTGGTTTTGGAATATAATTACTGCTGTATCGAATTGGAGTAGCTGGTCTTAGACTCTCTCAATGTCTGCTCTTCAGTGCCCTTTTGATGTCTGCTGCCTCAAAGTCGTCTTGATGTCTACTTTTCAATTCTCTTTCCCATGAGTTCTGCTTCTCTTCAGTTCTGTCCCTCTTCAGTTTTGGTTCTCTCACACTCTGAGTTCTCCTTAGGATTCCGAACCATTCAGGCATGTTCATGGTCATCCTCAAGGTCATGAATCCTGCCTTACTGATACAATAATATACTCAAATACACTCAAATCTAATTTGAACTTTGAAACAAGCCTGTGTGTTGAATAATATTATCATCTACATTTTACAGATAAATTGAGGCACAGAAAGTTTATATGAATTACCCAGGGTTACACACAGCTAGTAAGTACTAAGGATTCAAACTTGGGTCTTTTTGAATCTAAGTTCAGTATTCCATGTACATTTTTTAGATGCAAATACAGTTCATGTGTTTTGTTTTATATTTTGTTGGCTTCACTGATTTTACCTTGATATGAGTCATCTTGTGACCTTGATATGTCTAAGATAGATAGCACATAGCAGAGCTGAGATAAATTTCCTCATCCTCTTTTGCTTTTTCTAGCATGCTACTTCTAAAAAACTGTGTTCTTTTTTATGTGAACTCTTATATAGTCAGGCTTCCATAGTTTGTAATAGCAAAATGGACTTTTTTGAACACAAGTGTAAAACTTTATATTTTTGTATATGTGTACATGTATACAAACACATATACATCTTGATTTGCTCTTATAATTTTAAAGACTATATCATCTTGTCCTAAATTCTAATCTAACAAGATCTTTTTTAAAATCCTATTATTTCAAGTTAGTTATTCCTCCCAGCTTTGGGTCATTTACAAATTTGATGATCACCTCATATATGTAATTATGCAAGTCATCAGTAAAAAGGTTAACTAGCAGAAGGACATACACAGATAACTGCATCAAACATGCAGGAACCTTTTAACAATGTGATGTCTAACAATGATTGATTGTACTCTAGTTCTTGTCATTCAATTAGAACCCCATATAATTATATTATTGTCAATCTAAAATTCTCTTTAACTTTTTCCTCATAAAAATGTAATAACATTTATTAAATGATTAGCTAAAATCAAGGCAAACTACATGTTCATATATCCCAAGATGAATAAATGGTTTGCAGGTACTGTGAGATTTTCATTTATTTATAAGTAAAGACCTTGAGGGTACTTCACAATAAAAGGTACTATCTTTGACTTTGTGATTCTTAATTGGAAATTAGTGGAGAGAAACTAATAAAATGATAAAAGCTTGAGAAAATGGTCCTATTGAACTCCATTTAAAATGAAGTAATTCAACTCATCAAATAGTTATTGTCTACTATGTCCAGTAGACCCAGTGGCTACATTGACAAAAATGGCTCAGTACCTGCCCTTGAGGCTCTTAAATTTTATTATGGAATGTAGCAGGAAATATACAAGTTAATACAAGGCATTTTGAGGATAGGAGAGAACTACTAACAGCAGGTCAATTTTGTAGCTTGTAACATCAGACCTGTTAAGAAACTAAAGATTTATTCAGAGGTAAAGAGAGTATATATTCCAAGGGATGAGCACAGTCAATGCAAAAGTATAGGAGTGGGAAATGGAATGCTGAGTTTGGGGTACAAATAAATCAGCTTACTTAGAATGTAGAGAATAAATATAAAATTATTACAAATTGCTGTAAAATAAGGCTACAAATGTAGGCATGGGACTTTTAGTCTCAAACTGAGTTTTTATTTTATCCCAGTGGCAATGGAGAATCACTGGAGGTTTCTGAGCAGGGGTGTAAAATAGACAGAACTATGATTTTGGATTATCAGTTTGGCATCTGTTTTGAGCATGGATTGGAGAAGAGTGGGCTTTCGGATAAAGAGACTATTTAGGAGGCTATGGAAATAACCCTGGTCAGATGTAAAGAGGGAATGAATATGGTGGCAGTGAATTTAAGTGGAGTTTGAGTAGGGCCATGGAAAGGCATAGGCTCTGGAGTTATATGGCCTGGGTCCAAATCTTCTCTTTAAGGTCTTGTGACCTTGCTACAGTCACTTAGCCTCTTTGGGCTAAATGAGAAATGTTGGGCTAAAATTAGGAGGTTGGGAGAGGTAACCCCTGAGGTCCTACTACTAATGTCTTAGAAACAGAATCTACATAACTTGGTGACTGAGTGGATAGAGTTGGAACAGGGCAAGTAGTGAGTGATGAGTCAAGGATGACTGTGAAATCAAGAATCTGGGTAACTAGAAGGATGGTAGTATTCTCAAAAGAATAAAAATCTCAGGAAGGTGGTGAATGATATTAATGAAACTTTGAAGGAGGAGATATAACAAACATGAAGTAACAAATCCAATCAGTTTCTTGACTTACAGTTTACTACAGTGTGTTGATTTAAGTAAGGTTTGTTTGCCTTTTTTTCCCTATAAGCATTTGCCTTCCAAGTTGGAATAGCTAAAGGATTATGAAATAAATCATGTTTAACACCCTGCCTTCAGTTTTGATAATGTATATAAAGCTTCTTGTAACCTTGAAATGATATATAAATTTGAAGTATTATTAGTAAAGTTTTATTAAAGTACTGATCACTGCAATTCTTTTTGCTCTAGATCAAATCCTTTATTAATCGCCCTTCTATCAGAAATATCTTTTTTTTCATTCTCTTGAGCCTTTTTGCCACAGTGGAATTTTTTAGATGCAAATATGGTTCATGTGTTTTATTTTATATTTTGTTGGCTTCACCCATACAAATGACAATGACTACAAAATAGCATTTGGCTTTCAAAAGAAGGCAAACCAGAAGGTGGATCAGATGGGACACAATTTGTCTTGTAAGTATTCATCTTCTGGGAATAAAAAAGGGAGAGTTGAACTAACTAAACATATCAAAAATGTTTATCATTCCAACATATTTTGACCCCAAGGTATAAGAGGAACATTGCCACATCCTTTGTAAAAGTTGCCACTAAGAGTTAAAGAATTAAATTAAAACTCACTTTTCCTTAAGAGGAAGCAAACACCTGACTGAATGCAATGCTTGGTCATCTTAAATTTCTTTTTATTACCTCATTAGAGAAATAAGTAATACTACTTTGTCTAACAAAGACTGAGCAAATAGTTTCTAATACAGTAAGAGAACATCAATTGTTGCCACATATTTCTGTGACCAAAAGAACAATAATAAGGAAAAGAACTAAAAAAAAGTTTTCATTTTTCATGTTCTTTTGTTAAAACAAAGTAGAAAAAAGTACAATTTATATGTAAGATCCATGTGTTATGTGAGAATATATTTTAACTTACACTTTCCCTCCTTTAAATTATTATAAAGTTCATATTTGGAGGTAGTGAGTTACTATAATAGAGCATTTGTGGTCCTATTTGTTCTTCTTTCCTTTCTCCTCCTCTTCTAATTCCTCCATAATCTCCTCCTCCTCCTAAAAGTTAGAGTTTACATAACCCTGTAACATTTGTAAAACACTTGACTATGCTTAGCATTTACATAACACTTTTAGGTTTGCAAAATGTTTGATATATCAGTACTTTGATCTTCACAACAACCTTGTGAGAGAGTTGAAATTTTCTTCATTTTTTTAGGGTTTTTTTTATTTAATTTATTTAATATTTTTAGTTTTCAGCATGGATTTTCACAAGAGTTTGAATTACAAATTTTCTCCCCATTTTTACCCTCCCCCCACTCCAAGATGGCATATATTCTGGTTGCCCTGTTCCCCAATCAACCTTCCCTTCTATCACCCCACTCCCCGCCACATTCCCTTTTCCCTTACTGTCTTGTAAGGCAAGATAAATTTCTATGGCCCATTGCCTGCATATCTGAATTCCTAGTTTCATGCAAAAACTATTTTTTTAATATCTGTTTTTAAAACCTTGAGTTCCAAATTCTCCCACCTCTTCCATCCCCATCCACCCTCCCTAAGAAGGCAAGCAATTCAACATAGGCCACATGTGTATCATTATGTAAAACCCTCCCACAATACTCATGTTGTGACAGACTAACTATATTTTGCTCCTTCCTATCCTATCCCCCTTTATTCAATTTTCTCCCTTGACCCTGTCCTTTTAGAAAGTGTTTGTTTTTGATTACCTCCTCCCCCATATGCCCTCCCTTCTATTGTCCCCCCTTTTTTCTCACCTTCCTCCTTTCCTGTGGGGTAACATACCCAATTAAGTATATGTTATTCCCTCCTAGGTCAAATCCAATGAGAGCAAGATTCATGCATTCCCCCTCACCTGCCCCCTCTTCCCTTCCTACAGAACTGCTTTTTCTTGCCACTTTTATGCGAGGTAATTTACCCCATTCTATCTATCCCATTCTCCCTCTCTCAATATATTCCTCTCTCATCCCTTAATTTGATTTTTAGATATCATCCCTTCATATTCAACTCACCCTGTGCCTTCTGTCAAAACACACACACACACATTACATACATACACACACATATATGTATATATGTGTGTATGTATGTAAGTATGTATATTCCTTTCAGCTACTCTAATACTGAGGTCTAATGAATTATAAACATCACCTTTCCATGTAGGAATGTAAACAAAACAGTTCGACTTTAGTAAGTCCCTTGTGATTTCTCTTTCTTGTTTACCTTTTCAGGCTTCTCTTGATTCTTGTGTTTGAAAGTCAAATTTTCTATTCAGCTCTGGTCTTTTCACTGAGAAAGCTTGAAAATCCTCTATTTTATTGAAAATCCATATTTTGCCTTTGCGCATGATGCTCAGTTTTGCTGGGTAGGTGATTATTGGTTTTAATCCTAGCTCCTTTGACCTCTGGAATATCCTATTCCAAGCCCTTCGATCCCTTAATGTAGAAGCTGCTAGATCTCGTGTTATCCTGATTGTGTTTCCACAATACTCAAATTGTTTCTTTCTGGCTGCTTGCAATGTTTTCTCTATGATCTGGGAACTCTGGAATTTGGCGACAATATTCCTAGGAGTTTTCTTTTTGGAATCTTTTTCAGGAGGCTATTGGTGGATTCTTTCAATTTCTATTTTGCCATCTGGCTCTAGAATATCAGGGCAGTTCTTGATAATTTCTTGAAAGATGATATCTAGGCTCTTTTTTTGATCATGGCTTTCAGGTAGTCCAATAATTTTTAAATTATCTCTCCTGGATCTATTTTCCAGGTCAGTGGTTTTTTCCAATGGGATATTTCACATTGTCTTCCACTTTTTCATTCCTTTGGTTGTGTTTTAGAATATCTTGTTTTCTCACAAAGTCGCTAGCTTCCAGTTGCTCCAATCTAACTTTTAAGGTAGTATTTTCTTCAGTGGTCTTTTGGACCTCCTTTTCCATTTGGCTAATTCTGCCTTTCAAGGCATTCTTCTCCTCATTGGCTTTTTGGAGCTCTTTTGCCATTTGAGTTAGTCTATTTTTTAAGGTGTTGTTTTCTTCAGTATTTTTTGGGGTCTCCTTTAGCCAGTCATTGACTTGTTTTTCATGGTTTTCTTGCATCATTCTCATTTCTCTTCCCAATTTTTCCTCTACTTCTCTAACTTGCTTTCCCAAATCCTTTTTGAGCTCTTCCATGGCCTGAGACCAGTTCATGTTTTTCTTGGAGGATTTTGATGTAGGCTCTTTGACTTTGTTGACTTCTTCTGACTGTATGTTTTGGTCTTCTTTGTCACCAAAGAAAGATTCGAAAGTCTAAGTCTGAATCTGAGTCCATTTTCACTGCCTGGCCACGTTCCCAGCCAACTTACTTGACCCTTGAGTTTTTCGTGGGGGTATGACTGCTTGTAGAGTACAGAGTACTTTGTCCCAAGCTTGAGGGGCTGCACTGTTGTTTTAATAGTTATTTCTACACAGCAAACTGCCAGTGCTCCTCCTCCCCCCAGAACCACCAACCAGGACCGTGACTCAGATCCAACCAGGCTCTGCACTCCCACTCCAATCCGCCACTTAATTCCTCCAACCAGGTTGGCCTGGGGACAGAAGCAACTGCAGTTGTAGCTCTGGAAGCAGCCTCAGAGTTACACCACCTCTGCTGCCCCGGGGGCAGTGGCCAAACCGCGAACTCCTTTCACTCTGTCCCAGAAGCTTTTCCCACTAACCTTCTCTTTTGACTTTGGTGTTTGTGGGTTAGGAAGTATGGTACCTGCCACAGCTCACTGATTCAGGGCACTAGGGCCTGTTCTGCTCGGCTCCCAGTCTGGTTGGTCCAGGCATGGCTCATGCTGGGCTCTGCTCCACTCTGCTCCCAGTTCCGTGTGATAGACCTTACCCCATGATCATCCAGGCTCTCCTGGGGTGGATCCCTGCTTCCCTCTGCTATTTTGTAGGTTCTGCAGTTCTGGAATTTGTTCAGAGCCATTTTTATAGGTGTTTGGAGGGACCTGGTGGGGGAGCTCACACAAGTCCCTGCTTTTCACCTGCCATCTTGGCTCTGCCCCCTGAAATTATCTTCTACATTTTATAGATGAGGCAGCTGAGGCTTAGAAAAGTTAAGTTGCTCAGTTTACATTGTTGCAAGGCTGTTAAGTGTCTGAGGAAGATCTGGAACTTAAATCTTCTTGCTTCCAAGGCTAGCACTCTATTTAACTGTGAGATCTCAGGAAGTAACTGTGGGATGCAAGAAAACACTCTTTTTTATATTTTGACCTTACCCACAAATTATTATCATGACATATGGTGTTAGGGAATCTGTGGATAACAGAACATATTTTCTTATTCAATTTATGAAAAATTATTGGTACCTATATTTATTTTGAAAGAAGCTATTAGTAACCTTTTTGAATTGATTCCAATATTACCATTTTTCTAAGCAAGAATTACTTTGTTTCTTGTAAATTCTGCAATTCCTACCTGCCTAACCTCATTATATTGTAAGCTACTTGAGAATAGGGACTGTATTTTGTCTCAGGCTTAGCACAATGCATGGTACATAATAGGTACTTAATACGTTTTTTTGATTGCTAACATTTAAATTCAGAGTGCTTTGTTCATTGGACACAGTAAAATCTTCACTATTCAGAGTGAACATAACTCTTGGAAAAAATAAGACACTCTCCAATAAGGAACCATCTTCCAAAGTTCCATAGACCTTCTCCCTTATAATTAGAAAGATGTGAGATCACCTGTAGCTCCTAGGAAATATTACTGAATACATCTCCTGAAATTTCTCAGAGGTTCCAGCTAGGTCAGCTGTTTATCTCTGTCCTCTCTTGTAGGTGTGGAAAGTATCCAGGAGGTGGCATCTGATGGTTTCATCCATCATGGCTATTTCCACAGATCTATATTTCTCTCACCTGGTAGCAACAATGGTGGCTTTCATGTGAGACCAGATCTCAACTTTAAAAATTTAATTTAAAAAAATCAAAAGTATATTACAATACAGATGAAATTATTGTAAAAATCTCTCTGCGATCCATTCATTCAATCACTGAAGAAGCAGAGGGGATCCACACAAAACTGATCTCTCTCTCTTTCTCTCTCTCTGGCTATCTTGCCATTGATTCTAGGTAGATTTTATGCCAACCTAATCTAATAAAAATAAGAGTAATAATAATTGCTAAATTTTATGTTGTATTCTAAGGTTTGAAAAACATATTTAAAATATTCTCATGTTATCTTCAAAACAACTTTTAGAGATAAATACTGTTAATATTGCCATTTTACAGATGAGGAAACTGAGGCAGAATAAGGTGCCTAGATTCATACAGCTATTAAGTATCTGTGTCAATATTTGAATTCAGGACTTCCTGACACCAATTCCAAGGCTTTATCCTTGTTTCTTGACCTTTTCTCTGTCTGTCTTTCTCTGTCACTCTGTGTCTCTGTATCATTCTTGTCTATCTCTCACTCTGACTCACACTCTCTTCTATTATACTATGATAGATGAAAGATATATAGGTTTTAAAAATGGAAACACACAACATTGCTCACAAATATGAATCTATAAATACATAGGTGTATATATGCACATATGCGTATGTATATGTACATGTATTCATACACATCTCTCAATACATATTTAAATAGATATCCAAATAAAATACAGGGTGTCACAAAAGTATTCATAAAGATATTTATTTCAGTAGTCTTAAATTGCACTAAGAGTTTGGGGACATTATGTATATGCGCATGTATATATGTACATGTATGCTTATGTACATAGGAATATATAACTATATAACATATATATAAATAAGTGCTAAATACATATACAAGAATATATATTTTACATGTATGTACATATATCCATATGACTACTCACTGAAATAATCTACAAAGCTTCATATTTTATTCACATATGCAGTTTACACAAGTATATCTAATATAAATATGTAATATACAATATAAATGTGTATATGCATGTACAGGTGTATTCATTCATGTTTATATAGTTTCCCAAAAAATCTTGGTGTATTTTTAGGTCATTAAAATTTAAAACTCCACTAACACTTTTTGGATGTCCTATATCTATGTATCTCTCTTCTCTCTCTCCTCTCTGTAATATGTATGTGTGTGCATATGTACATATATACATACACACATGTACACATGTAAGTGCATGTATGTATACTATACATGCATACATATATACATTTGTGGTTTATGTTTTTGTCTATGTTTGTTCCTATATATCAAGCATCTGTGATTTTGTAATTGTTGTTACTCCCTATACCAATATAGACTATACTTCCTTTGTGATTTAATGAATGACTTCTGAGTTTTTAAAATCAGTCTTTGCATATATAGGCCGTGAGTTTCTCAAAAATGATCAATGCTGTCTGTTAAAGAAAAGAACAAGCAATATCTCACAAGGCCCATGCTTCAAGCTTTCCTATCTTAGTTAGACCTGCCAGAATCTGCTGGTGCAGTCTTCAGGTCACCTCTGGTGTTATTGTGAGGCACATATACAATTTGGTTCTTCAAAACGTTATGCTCTGAAAATATCCTGCCTCCCCCCTGTTTATTTTCCCCTAAAAACTGACTAACTCTTATCCTAATTCCTGGTTCACAAGTGTCTAGGAGGTCACTGCATGCATCATGGACTCCTTCTCAGGGAACTCAGATATGTCATTCAAATAGTTCCAGAAGAGAAGTATTACATTCAGTTAACCTGAAGCCACTGGTTGTTATTTATACCATTGAACTTTAAAAAATTTTTTTTCTCATCCATCTCCTATCCACTTTTGCTCTACAATGCAAGTTCAGCCATGGACACTTAGGAAAGGACGTGTTAAGCAACACACCCTTCCTAAGGCATGTCTTCTAGCTTTAGCTTAAAAGATGGAAGTATATCTACTTAAAGTCAAAAAAGAAATCTTACCCACTGCTGACACCTAAGTTCAATATTTCTTATGTTAATGAATACAAGAAAGCAAAGTTGTCTTTTTCTTGCAAGAGACATAAAAATACAGAGGCTCTAGCCATCCTGGAAAAAGATGTCTGACAAAAGAACTAGCTATGAAGGGGGAAAAAAGTTCAAGAAATAAAAATAGATCTTTTAGTTAACTGTCCACTGAAATGTATAAAAGCCAGTTAAGGCAGAATTCAGCCAGCAAGCCATTCCCCTTCAGCTACTCAACTACAAATGGCCCTAATATCCATCATTACAATGCAATTGTGGCTTCACAGCTCATATATCACACATCTTCTGGGTTGGAGAGAATATTTCTCAGGCAGCAGATTATTAGGTGTTCCATTTTCTTCTCTATAGCACAATTGTGCCAGTATCAGCAGAACCTCTTTGTATGAATTTGAGTTCTGATCATTTAAAAATCAAAAGGAGATCTTGACATTTATTCCCATTGATTGTTAGAAATGTGAAGGTTTTTAAACATGGCTGAATTGGGAAGGTAGAGACAAAGTATTTCACAAACAAGTTCCCTTGGGGATTTTTTCAGAGAACCATTTTTAGTCTAACAGCTCGTAATAAGTTTCAGCATTTAAATATAACTAACAATTCACATTTTGCCATGGCATCAGGATTTCGCTTAGATTTCTATGATTGCTCCCTGTGTTCTGGTGGATTTGTCCTCTATGAAGAACTGTCAAACTTGGCATCGGCACAATAGTACCTATAAATTGATCAGTGTTAAAGATAGGGCAGGGCTAGAGAGTACAAAAGCAAAATTAAGAGGCAATTGGTATTGTCTTTTCATTTTGGTAATCAAAACTCATTATTGTAGAGAGGGCTAGGAACTTCCCAACCTGATTTCAAAGTTTTTTATTGTTGTTGTTGTTTTATTTTTGTTTTTTAGGAGAATCGGTCATTCAGTTCATTAGCATTTATTATTCACTTATTATATGCTAACTCATACTGTGCTATTTGCTGAAGATACAAAGAAAGTAAACACACACACACACACACACACACACACACACACACATGCAGTCCCTTCTCTGAACGAACTGACAATCTGATGCAAGGTCAGGATAATCGCCAAAGACAATTATTATTCGTTTTTTTTAACTGTGGCCACTGAGACCTGAATGGTGAACTTATAAAAACCATTCTTGGAAAAATAGTATCTTTAGAGGTACAGATTATTTTTTTTTCATTTTCTCTGGCTAATAAGTTTAATTTTTTCAATTGCAATTTAAATTAACTTCCATTGAAATCTTCCACTAATGATGATATGTAGCTGTTCCAAGGATCTCAAAGCCTATGCCAGCAGAACACACATACTCTGCCAATTAAACCATTTTTAACTATGTTCCTATGATATGCAGTGAGACTCAAATTCTTAGAATGTTACTTCTAGAAAGATCTGTAGAGTTCATCTGACCCAGCTCCATTTATTTTACGGATTTAAAGACCAGCTTAAGCAAATTCAGACAGGCTCAGCAATAGAAACATTTTGTCTACATGATGACTTGTTTTTGTTTTGTCTTAAGAAGTCAGAAAAACTATTTCCTAAAACATAAAGATTAAGATATCTCTCAGTAGAGAAAGTATTTACATTGATGAAACTACAGATCTTTGAAGTAAGATTTAAAGATATCTTAAGGAGAGAATCAGTACAATACAGAATGTGATCGAACTTTAATTTTGGGGGGGAAATAGCATAGAGAAATTCCTATGCTCTCAGGAAGTCTTGGATTTGAATCCTTCAACTGATATAAACAGGCTGTGTGACCTTTAAACCCCCCAGAGCCTTGGGCAACTCTCTATGGCTAGAAATTTCTGATTAGCATTAATGGAGAAAATTTTCATGCGGGAAAGTTCCCCGCATCAATGAAATTATAGGTTCCTCCCAAAAGAACAAATAACAAAAACAAAAAGGCTGCCAACCAAAAGAAAAGAGACTGCCTGAGTATTTGAGTTTCGACCTCTTCCATTTACTGTATAAGATATGACAAATCAATTGCCTCTTTGAAAACACATTTTCTAATCTACAAAATGGGGATTATAATTCCTGCCTTTCATATGATATGCATTGTGATATTCAAATAAAACCATGCAAGTGAAACTATTTTTAAATGAAGCCCTCTGCAACTGTTAGCAATTTTTGTTTTGCAATGTAATTTGTATAGTGAAACCTCCTTCTACCAGTGTAAAGGGGTATTTGTCCCACAATTTATAGATGATGGGATCTGGCTGGAGCAATAAAAGGTGCATATGACAGTGGGAGGACTACTAAGTCCATTTGACTTGATGGCCTGTTCTCTCTTTACTTTATCACAGGTGACTCTCTCCACAAATGTAAGATAACTACATTTATCATCAAGCAAGAAGTTTTCCTCAATATTATTATTCATAGTGAAGCATTTTGAAAGTTGAAAGCTTTAGTTCCCCAGGTCCGAAGACAATCAATTAAGACATGATGGTAGAACAGTCAAAGCAAAAAGCAAGATCACAGGTGACAATCTGCAAAAGAAGCTCTTTCCTGAAGCCATAGGTCAGGCTAGTTTTTGTATAAAAAAGGGAGAGGTCAGTTTACAGAGAAGTCAGGACGTATTTTCAGTACTAATATTGACAGGGCTTGGAGTGAGAGCCTGAGAAAAAGTGTTACTGACAAGGTAAAAAATCCATAAGGTGCAATTGCTAGGGGGGAAGGGCAAGACCTCCCTTAGTATATATTGATGGAAAGCCACACACTTACATTGTATGGCAGCCCAATCCTGCTTTTCTTTTTCCTCTGATGGTACTAGAAGCTCATAAAACACCCAGAAAATAGATACCCCATGCACAAAGTTTGTAATTCTTTCTTTAAAATGTGTGGCTGCCCTCAGTGCAGGACCAGTTGGGTTATCTGATGAAAGCCCAAATGCCAAATTGTTTTGTGATTTTGTTGTTGTCAAGGGGAGATTATTTAACACTAGTATAACAAAGTGACAAATCTGTCAGCAACATTTATGGCATATTTGCTATGTACAAGACTATGGCAGCTGGGCTCAGGTGGCCAGTTTTTTGCTGTCACTTTCACTACTGCCAGTCAAGTCCTTTCTTTGAGCTATAGTTTGTGTAATATAGCCTTTAGTCCTCCCTCTGTCCTCACCTGGAAAGTATGGTAAAGCAAGGCATTTCAGATTTCAATTTATTGACAAGGCTAGGGGCTAGAAGTGACTTTCTGGTTAAATGCAGAGCTAGATAGATAGATAGATAGATAGATACATGTGCAAATAGATAGCTCTTAAATAGATGGGGACAGAAATATAAAGAAAAGAGGTGCTGGAAAGATGATTGGGAGGGAGGGTAACTGAGTGTGGCCATAGAAGCCTGGACCTCGACAAGATAAGGCAAAGACTAGCCTGTCGGAGCTAGAAAACCCAGGGGCAGAGTCTGAGTTTGGCAGACATGGAAAAAAGAGTAGATCCATGCAGAAGAGATAGAAGGGAATTTCAGGTTTAATCACCTCATTAGCAAAAGTTTAGATACCAAATCATGTTTGTTTGAATGTTTGAAAAACATTCTTCAGAAATGAATAGCATTTCCCAAATACTATGAGACAGTTGAAAGACCACTGGATTTAAAGTAAAACAACATAGATTTAAAGGCTTGCTTTCTATGACCTTGGGCAATTGACTTAATCTCATTGGATCTCAGTTTTTTTATATCTTTATTTTACCTTTTGCTTTCTAGCAAGCCAGGTGGTAAACGTTGCCACAGGGTCTTGGAATGGAGTTGAATGCTTTCCTTGAACTCATCAGTTAACTATACTGAATGTTATCCAGTTAATCTTTTCCATATTAGAACTCCTTAACATTTAACTAAGACTAGGTTTCATATAACAACTATTCATAGAGTATGCAAAGACAGTAAGGTGAAAACCATAAAGCAAAGAGGTTTAGTAGGCCATATATACAATGGGGAGCATTTCATTCAAAAATTACTCTCCTAGGCCTGACATAATCTACTCTCTCTTGTACGAAATGTGGGAGGACCTTATGGTGATGTGTAAAGCAATATAGTATAGGAGTCAGAATCCTAGGACGTAGAGGCAAGACATTCTATGTTTTAGTAAATATCAGCTTTATGATTCTGGATGTCTTAGAATTTCAGTTTCTTCACTTAAAAATTAGAATAATAGTAATTGTACTAGCTACTAATCAGGCTTATGGAGAATATAAGTGTTTTTTTTTTCCTTTATTTTGCTTAAAAGTGTTGTAAAGTTCAAGAGAAATTAATGGTAGCTTTTTTTTTTTTTTAACAATTATAGAAGGGCTGATCCATAAACAGTTTTTCCAAAAACAAATTAACAAAGTGTAATGGCATAAAACAGGGCTGTCCAACCTTAGGTTTTTATTGAAATGACAGACAATATATTTTGATTTGCCATTTTAGTGAGAGCTCTGTGGTAGCTCGGCTTCCTTTACTAAAGCACTTATGTAAATGTCTTTGCTTGTAGGCGAGCCACATAAATTGCACTGAGGGCCTCATGCAGCCCATAGGCCATATTTTGTACAGCCCTGGCATATAATATAAATATAAATTTTGATTTCAAAAATAAAATGATAAAATAACTCATCTATTAATTTCAAAAACCAAAAATAAAATTAAAAAATGGGAATATTGAGGGACACCTTCAAAGTTAGCAGTCATGCCTGTTTATATTGTCTAGGTTGTTCAAATTAATCAGCAGTAGCTTGTTAGTATCTTTAGCCTTTCCTATCAAGGATATGGTCTAAGAGAATCCTAAGAGGTGAAAAAGGAGCACTTTTATAGGAAGTGATTACATGCTACTGAAGGGTAAAAAGCAAATCAGTATTTTCTCTAATTGACGCAAACAAGACCAGCCATGGAGCCCAGGACAATGATCACAGACAAAATATTTGCATCATAATCCATGACCACACTTTAGCAAAGAAATTCCACCTTGGAGGACAGCAATTGGAAATAGCAAAGAGGCTGAGATTAGGGGAAGGCAGGGGAGTTGAGTCATTAAATTGTATCCAAAGGAAGATAGTCATGATGGAGAAGAAACTAGAGCCCTTGCAATACAAAGAAATGTTGAAGGACATGGGAATGATTATCCGGGAAAGCAAATTATTTGGGTAGGTGGAGTAAGGGGCGATACCTACCTTCAAATATTTGAAAGATAGTGCGAAGTGGAAAAGAATAAGACTTGTTATATTTCATTCTGGAAGGCAGATGAATGGGTAGAATTCATTAAAAATAGATATCTGTTCAGTGAAAGAGAAAACTCTCTAGCATAAGACTCTAAAAGTGGAATGAGACAACATAGTGGATTTCCCCTGACTGATAGTTTTCCAGCAAAGTGCCACAGTAGATAAAGTGTCAAGCTTGGAGTCAGGAAGACCTGAATTCAAATCACATACTTAGCTGTGTGACCCTGGGAAAGTCACTTAACCCCTGTTTGTCTCAGTTTTCCCATCTGTAAAATGAGGATAATAATAATAAAATAAATAAAATGAGGATAATAATAATACCTACCTAATAGGGCTGTTGTGAGGATGAAATTAGGTGATATTTGTAAAGTGCTTACTTAGCACAGTGTACATAGTAAGTGCTATAGTTATCATCATCATCAGAACTGAAATGGTTGAATAACAATAAGCTGGAATGCAGAATATGTGAAGAGAATTATATACCTGTGAAAGTAAATCTAATTATGGAGATTCTTAGATGCAAGGTTAGAAAGTTTGGACTTAATGTGGATTTTATTCATAGCGGATCCATTAATTTTTAGAGCAATGATATAATCAGAGCTATGAATTAGAAAGATTATCCTGGTAAAGAGACACAGAAGTTGCAGACACCAAATAGGAGGTTGCTCTAAGAATATAGGCATGACTTAATGAACTTGCTTGAATTAAGGGAGGTGTCAGTGATTGGAAAGGTAGGAGTGGTTATGATATATATTTTAGAGATGATATTATTAGAATTTAGAGTTTGTATATGGAGAGTTTTAGAGAGAGAGGAAGGAAAGAATTAACTAAATATTATTGTAATTTCAAGCTTGGTTGGAGAATAAGTAAAGCTAGGGAAGTCCATAGGAGAAACAGTTTTGGGGGGAAAATGTTGATTTTATTTGTGGCCATTGTTTGATCTGCTGATAGAACATGTACAGTAGACCACTGGAGATGTAGGTAGGGCACTCCTAAAAAAATAAAGAGATTGGGGACATAACCTCTTAGAATGAATAGTGGAAGCCACACTCATGAAAATAATGTCATCAGCAGAGATTAGAGAAAGAGTGGAAGAGGATCAAAGACAAGAGATATGATGAATATTTTAATTTATAGAACAAGTGTAAAATGAGCCAGTGAAGGGTGCCATTGAGTAGTTGCCCTACATAACCCCCATTCTATAAAGAAATTGTCATTCTTATTAGACTTCTAACTTTACTCCTTCCATCTTCTTCAAATCATAAAAAACAAGGTGCCTCGCTGAAGGCACTACATTGTTTGGGGTATATGCCTGTTAGTGAATAGAAAGTGCCTGAGAGTGTGAGGACTTGGACTAAGATCTTTTCCCTCATATCTTTAATTAGGTAATATCCTTATTTATGTATTATAGATTTCAGTTTCCACACCTGTAAAATGAGGGAATTGGACTAGAAGGCATCTGAGGTATCTGACAACTCTAATCTAGTATCCTGTAGTATTTTAGTCACTTTCTCAGCAAAAGTCAAAATTGTTTGGACCAATTCATAGCTCTGCCAAGAGTACATTAGTTTATGTACTAAGATATGCCTACATATCCACCATCTTTCCAAAATACACTATTCCTTTCTTTTGTCACCTTTGTCAATTTGCTATGCATGAAGAGAAATCTGTATTATTTTGATTTTCATTTATCTTAATATTTATGTTTGTAATAAATCTTACTTGTCATTAGATTTAGAATTACATATAATTCTTTGTTGGAGAAGTTTTTTTTATTCACATCACTTAACCAGTATATATTTGGAGAATACTGTACTTCTTTTTTGTTGATCTTTTATTTCATGGATGTCAAGTCTTATCAAAGCTATTCAACACAACATTTTTTCCCCCTAATAGATAACTTCCCTTCTCATGCTACTTGAACTATTTCCTATTTTTTAATGTTTTTATATTTTGGTTCTAAATGATTTGGTTTGATATATTTCGGTTTTAAATGATTAACCTACTCCAACTCTTGGGCCTACTTCTTATAACTAAAAAGAAAAAAGACAAAAAGAAACAAGTTCAAGGAAATTAACCAAAATATTATATGTGTAGTATTTCTCTCTTATAGTCCCCAGCTTCAGTTTAAAAAAAAAAGAACAACAGTCTTCTCCTGGACTTTCAACCTCTTTTTATTTGCTATTTTTCCCCTTGCTACCAAGAAATAAGTCTGGATCACCCCTACTCCTAAAGCAAAAACAAAAATATTCACATTTCTACTATTCCTTCAAGTCATCATCCTATATCTTTCCTACATTTTACAGCCATACTTCTAGAGAAACCTATCTGCATTCACTTTAACACCTCCCATTCAGTTTTCAACCCATTCAAGTCTGTTTTCTGACTCAACATGGGATTGACCATGCCTTTGATTCTGGATACTCCCTATTACCTGAGTTTTCATGACACTATGTTCTTCTAATTCTCTTGATCCCTGTATAATTTTATCTTTTCAGTCTCCTTTACAAAATCAGCAATGATGCTCTGCCTCCTATGTCCAGATATAGCTCAAGGTGTGTAGGCCTTCTTTCATTTCTCTATACAGTCTTTCTTTCAACAATTTCATCAGTTTCCATGGCTTCAACTACAATGTCATTGGAATCTACATATCTAAATTTTTTGGTGTTGTTTGGAGTTCTAGTCCACCATTTTCAAGTGTCTGCTGGACATCTCCACTTGGATATTCCACAGATATTCCTCTAAAACAGAACTCATTCACTTTTTTTCCCTCAAAAACGCCCCTTTCTTCTTAACTTACCCCCAGTATCTTCAGTAGACCCAGGAGTTTAGTGTAGGAGTTATCTTTGATTCTTCATTGTGCCCCACCGCAATTCACTTCCTCTGGACCTCTGTACCCCAATTCAAATAGTTACTAGATTTTCTCGATTTCTCCCTTCACACCTTCTCATCTATTTCAGTCCTTCAATTTATACCAAAACCAACCTCATTCAGACCCTTACCCCCTCTCACTTGAACTATAGCATTAACTTCTGTAGGGCCAATCTGTAAGTGAAAGATCTTTCCCTTCCATTGAATAGGCCTCAGGTGGGGCCAACAAAGAGAGATCTGATTAGAGGCAGGCCCATACCCTTTCACTAACTAGATGTGAGGCCCCACACTATTTTGCTAAGTAGGGGCCTGAACAGGGTATAAGAGCTCTGAGAAGAGTGTAGGGGATGAGACTCTGGATAAGCCTTTGAAGAAGCTGTACCCCCCCCTCCCCACCCCCAACCTCTTTGAAAATCCAGATGTTGATGCTTCTCTGGTAACTTAGTATTGTGATTTGGTTAGAAATGTTGATCTGTTTATATTGTCTCTGCAATTTCTGTTTGTATTTGCTCTGAGGTTCAGCATGCTGGCTTTCCCCCCTGACCTAGGTGAATGGTATATGTATGTTTAATTAAAGTGAGATTGTTAACCACTTAAAATTGCTTTCCTTAGAAAAGCAGATCAAAGAACCTATGCTAACAGCCTTCCTGTGTGCTGCTCTTGCAGCTGCCTGCAACATCGTTGTTACAGCTTCCAAATTAGTCTCCCTGAATCCAAATTCTCTCATCTCCAATGTGCCCACCCGCAAAGCTGACAAATTCATCTTCTTAGAGAATAGGAGTGACCAGGTCACTACCCTGCTTAAAAAACTTAAGTCATTTTCTATCACTTTGAGCATAAAATGCAAATACTTCCATCTGCCATTTAAAGCTCTTCACAAATTTCCTCCTCATTATCTTTCTAGGCTGATTAGGCATCATTTTCTCTCACTTACTTTAGCATTGCTTAACTGGTCTACTTGTTCACTGTGCATAGAATTCCATTTTCATAGAATGGGGACAGCCTGGAATCGTTTTTCTCCTCATCTCTTCATCCTGGAACTGTTAGTTGTCCCCAAGCCTCAGAATAAGAAAGCTAAGTGGCACAGTGAAAAGAGCACTCAGGCAGACCTGAGTATAAATCTGGCCTCAGGCGCTTACTGGCTGTGTGACCCTGGCCAAGCCACTTAATCTCTGCCTGCCTCAGTTTCCTTATCTGAAAATAAGTATAAAAATAGCACCTATTTCACATAGTTCTTTTGAGGACCAAATAAGAGTTAAATTGTTTTGCAAATGATAAAGTGTTATATAAATGCTTATTGTTATTGCCACCCTCATCATCATTATGCCTCCACATAAAAGAGAGATTTCCCGATTATTCTAGAGGTACTTGATGCCAACATAATTGTTTTATTTGCATTTTACATCCATTTTACATTTTACTCATCTGAAATTAGATATTCATCTACTGAAATATAAGTCAGTTGAAGGCAGGTACTATCCCACCATTCTTGAAATATGGCAGACATTTTATTAAGGTTTGTCAATAATTTTATTAAGTGTAGAAAAATGTAAATTTCTTACTTATGATGGATATGTCAATTGGATCATATGTTTTCATTATCTTTCCCTTCAAAACCTTGCCCTTGTCTTTACTTCCCAATTCCATATTACTGTAGAGAGCTTCATCATGATCTGTTACCTGTCTTAGAAACTAGACGTCATCCTCAGTTCCTCACTCTCTCTTGCCCTCAGTGTCCCATTAGTTGCCAAGTCCTATTAAAACATCTTGATACTTCTTTCATTCCTCTCATGCTGCCACCACCCTCGTTCAAGCCTATACTACCTCACGCCTAACCTGTTTTTCCCCCTGCCTCAACCCTCTCCTCAGTCCAGTAAATTCTACATTCAGATGTCAAATTTATAATCCCAAACTGTAAGCTCACTCTTATCATATCTTTAATCAATCAGATCTAGGTGTTCTCTATTGCCTCCAGGATCAAATATAAAATCCTCTGGTTTAATTTTTTAAAGCCCTTCATAACCAGACCTCTTCCTATTTATCTAGTCTTTTTATTTTTTACACCTTTCCACATATTCTCAGATCCAGTAACATTGATCTCCTTTCTACTCCTACCTATTTTCAAGGCATTTTCCCTTGTTGCCCTCCATGATTTATACTCATCTCCATCTTCTAAATTCATTAGCTCTTCTCAAGCATTAACTAAATTCTCACCTTCTGCAAGAAGCCTTTTCTGATGTTCCCTAATATTAATTGCCTACTTCTAATTTATCTCACATATATCCTTTTTTTTGTCCAGAATTGTTTGCACATGGTCCCTCCTATTAGACCTCAAGCTCCAGAAAGCAGAAACTATCTTTTGTCTTTCTCCACATTCCCAATGCTTAGCACAATGACTGGCACATATTTACCACATAATAAATGCTTTCTGACTGACTGAAAGAAGATGCATGTTCACCAATAGACATTATGATCAATAATTTAATTCTTAGAATATACCGACACAATTGAATAATACCTAATGACTCTTTTCAGCCTATTCCAATTACACATTCATGAATTTACATTTTGGTCAAAACCAATCTAGTGTGAACTTGTGTTACATAAAATAATATAGTGACTGTATAGCCACACTTTAACAAACTGGATAGTTTCCAAATGAATGAATCCCAATTCTAGGATAATAGAACCTAGCTCCACAATGACTTAGGTAATGTGAAATCCTTAATGAAGTCAGGATTTATACAAGGATCCTGACATTTACTCAGAATATAATGAACATGATCAAGAATCTGGAAGGTCAAAAACTTTTGAACTCTACTTCATGTATTTTCAACCAAGGGAACTGGCATAAAACTTTGCTTAGAAAGGAGAAAAGACATCTAATTTCACACCAGGTCAGTCAGGCAAAGTAGAGCAGTAGAACAATTATTCAAAAATAGTCAATATTATCAGACGCATGTTAAAGCAATAACTATAAATCAATCTGTTGCCATATCTTGCCATTTCTACCGCCATAATGTTTCTCACATCTTACTCTTTATATTTACTCATGTAGAGTAAATATAAACCTTAGTTCATTCCCTTACAAACTTTCTCTCAGATTTTTTGCAATGGCTTTGTAATAGGTTTCTCTAAATTCTCTCATCACTCCAATTAATCCTATACACTGCTTCTGAAATGATTTTCATTAATATTTGACCACATCACTCCCTTGCTCAAACAACTCCTGTAGCTCCCCATTGCTTTACAATATAAACCGCTGTTTACCTTTCAAAGCTCTTCATTAGCTTGTCTCAGTGGATCTTTCTAGCCTCACTAGACAAGACTCCTCTCACCTGTTCTGTGTGATCTAGTCAAACTGATCCTCTTTCTGTTCCTCATACACAATGCTCCATCTCTTGACTCCATGTTTTTTCACATGTCATCCCCCATGTATTGTCATACTTTTCCTCTCTTAGAATCCTTCCTCTTTTCATCAAAACAACTCAAACGGCACTTCGACATACAGACTTTCCTAATCATCCCAAATTCTGGTCTCTTCCCTTTTGGATTACCTTGTATTGAACTAGCTTCTATTTATTATCTTCATATCTATTTTGTATATCCATATATAAATATGTATGTTAATACATCCATATATGTTTGCCATGATAAACATATAGATACATTTTGGATATTGTTATTTTTTGCTGTTTGTCCTTCATTTTCAAAGAGGATCATGACTTCAGGAAGGTGATGCCATGATTTGCAAGTGAATTGGATTCAAGTGAGGGAGGGCTGTGCAAAGTCACCAACAGCAACTAGACCCAGGTGGCTCTGGAGGAAAGACTGAGGCTGGTGACTTTGCACAGCCCTCCCTCACTTAAACCCAATTCACTTGCATCACCTTCCTGATGTCACGGTCTTCTTCAAGAATAAAGGAAAAAGAAAACAAATGCTATGTATTGTTATAATTATACTTGAGAAAATATCCCAAGAAGGAGAAGAGAAAGGAATAATTGTGATTCCTTGAAAAATAATATCATTTCATATGCTGAAAAGAACATTCCTGCCAGGTCAAGTATTGTCTGCTTAGGAGACATACAGAGAGGTATACAGAGGTTTAAAGGAGATATACAGACACAGACACATGCCTGTATATGAAAACAAATGTTTTTTTATAAGGTAAAAAATCAAAGAACAACCAAAAGGCTATCAAACAAAAAATGCGTCTAACTAATAGCAAATTCCCTGAGAAGGTCAAAGAGCTAGTATAAACAGAGTCAGAAAAGAGCAAAAATAAATCAGATTTCAAAAGAGTTAATAAGATTTTCTAGTAAGTAGCAGTAAACAGAATAACAGTGGCTAAGGAAATAATGAACTTTATGTTGAATGAAAGGATATTATTTTGGGACTGAGTCATTTACAAATGGATTAATGCAATTTGAGTAGAACATGTGTAGAAGAATATAGAAAGGAGAGGAATAGAAGGAGGAGGAGGAGGAAGAGGAGGAGGAGGGAGGGAGGGAGGGAGAGAGGGAGAGAGGGAGAGAGAGACAGAGAGAGAGAGAGAGAGAGAGAGAGAGAGAGAGAGAGATGAGAAGACAGAAAGTGACAGTGGAATTGGATAGTGGAAAGAGTTATTGGACATGAGTTTTATTTGCATCTCTGAAAATTAACTAGCTCTGTTCCAAAGGACAAGTCATTCTCAAAGCTACTGTTCCTCATCTGCAAAATGGGCAGTAGCAAAACTCATAATTCCCATATTGGCAGAATGTGATGAGGTAATTCATGCAAATCCCTTTGTGAAGAAAAAGAAATAATATCACATATGTCCTTGAGCATACTAAGTATAAAATCCAGTATTTAGGAAGCACTTTACAATTTGCAAATATCTACATTATCTCATTTAACCCTCATATGGATGTTAACAGGAATGGAAATGGATGGACTATATCAAGATACTAAATGACAGGACAAGATGATCAACATTCATTTTTACTACCTAGCTAGATTAGTGAACTAAGATCAAAGCTTTCTAAAAAAAAGTCTGTTTCCCTAGTATCAAACCTACCACTATAGGTCAATTTACAAGGAGAACCCATAGGCTATTTTCCATTCTTGCAAATCCAGGTAAATATATTTTGTAAACAATTTATTCACATGGGAACCTCAGTATAATTGACAAAATTTCATTATTAAAGAAAAAGACATGGAAAAATTAAAAGAAAATCAGGGAAGCACTGAAAGCTGCTTCCAGACTTTATGGGATTCCTAAAATGTTTTAGCTGTTGTGGAAGCTGGAAAGATTTCTGTCATGATATGACAATGTTGCCAAATAGCCAAAAAAGGACTATGGGTGAAAAGATAATAAAAAGGAACAATGAAAGTTTTCTCCTTCAATGATTGACCAGAAGAACCACAAAAGATTCATATATACAAGTCTAAGTCTCCTCTTGTACCAAATTGTTTGGAGATTAATCAGGGATATTGGGAATTTTTATGGTAGGGAATTCTCACATGTTTCTTTAAACTTATAAGATGCCTAGGTTTATTTTTATTCTAGAGCTAAAATTATTATTTTGAATTGAAATTCTAGAGTATAAACTATGGCCTATTCTCCCACACTAAAAATTCTGAGTATGATAGCAACAACACCTTTCTGAGGACTGACCTAAAATCATGAGGCCAACCACTAGTAACTTGTCCAACAGATGATGATGATTTTGCTCTGACAATCCATGAAAATAAGAAAAAAAAAATAATGATTCCTAGTCCTCCCCTTTACACTTACCTGTGGTAAAGGTATTTGCATGGTGAAAAAGAAGGCAGAAGGAACTGAGAATCAAAATTTTTCAGACCACTAATAACATAAAATTAATTTTTATTGCTGCTAAGTGATTTTTCAGTCATGCCCAATTCTTTGTGACCCTTTGTAACAACAATGCTGCTTGCCACTACTGTGGTTGTGTAAGGCCAATAACACCAGCACACAGGAGGGCTACTGGCACAGGTTCTTTGATCTGCTTTTCTATGGAAAGCAACTTTAAGGGGTTAACAATATCACTTTAATTAAACATACATATATCATTCACTTAGTTCACGGAGAAAAACCAGCACCCTGAACCTCAGAGCACATACAAACAGAAATTACAAGCATACATTATATAAACGGAGCAAATAAACATAAATCAGCATACAGGCTTCTAGCTGTCTGTCTAGCAATACACCAACAATTACCAGAGAGAGAAGCACCAACATCTGGATTTTCAAAGCTTGGGCAGGGGGTGGGGAGAGGGGGGGTCAGGCCTGCTTACCCAAAGTCTCATCACCAACACTCTTTCAATGAGTGTGCCCCCACAGGCAAAATGCCAACCTCAGAGCTCTTATACCCTGTTCAGGCCCCTGAGGGCTCAGAGCCTACTTAGCAAAAAGGTATGGGGCCTGGGACCTCACACTTACTTAGTGAAAGGGTGTAGGCCTGCCTCTAATCAGGCCTCCCTTTGTTAGCCACACCTGAGGCCTATTCAGTGGGCAGGAAAGATCTTTCACTTACAAATTAGCCTTATATCCTATTTGGGATTTTCTTGTCAAGGATACTAGAATGATTTGCCATTTCCTTCTCCAGCCCATTTTACAGATGAAGAAGCTAAGACAAACTAGGTAAAGTGGCTTGTCTAGGGTCACAGAGCTAGTATCTATGCCCAGATTCGAACTCAAGAAAGATGAGTTTCTCTGACTCCCGGCCTAGCACTCTATCCACCCAGCTGCCCAAAACTAATTGCATTTACTATAAATGTAAGTTGCTTTTTTAAATAGATCTCCTTATTAGCAGAATTTACATTTTCAGCAAATAATTTGTGAAGCTATTAAAAGCTATTAAAAGATCTAGGTTGAACTCTTCAAACATTCACATAATATTCTTTAAGTTGCCAACATAAAAAATTACAAACTTCCCAAAATACGGAACCTAGAACCTTATCTTGAGTAAAATAAGTAATGTGTCAAAAGGTTACTTGTGACAACCATCCCTTTGATTACCACAGTCAGTCACACATAATCTGGCTAACACTGCTGTTGATTATGTAGCACTGAATGCTTGAAAATCACATTATGCATTATTTCTTTTGATCCCCACAACAATCCAGTTAACAGGTGCTCTCTTTATCTGTTTTATTTAGGAGGAAACAGAGAGGTTGAGTGACTTTGTTTTTGTAGGGACACATAGATAATGTTTGACACAGGATTTGGGCCCAAGTTTTCTTAACTGCAATCTATTACAAATGCTGCCTCTTACAGTATACCCTCAAATATACATTTCTGACACAAACACGGGTATAGGTGAGAGTAATGTAAAATATATAACATAAATATTTATTATGGAATTCATGGATTCAATCTATGAAAATAAAAAAGGCAAGAACTAAAACTTTAACTATAATACTTTTTACTTCCCAGGACAGAGCTAAGATGGCAGAACAGAGGAAGTAGCCATGCTCCCTCAACATTCTCCTCTAAATAAAATAATGCCTCAAATAGAATTCTGGAGTACCAAAGCCAACAAAAAATCAAGTTGAGGCATTTTTCCAGCCCAAAACAACTTAGGAGGTTAGAATAAAAGGGCTGTGACACTGGGATGTAGACAGGCCTGTGTATTAGGAGGGCAGAGTTTATAATCTCAAAGAGGATCATATATATGTCTGAAAAGTTTGGAACCACCGGATATAAGAAACTCTCAAAGTAGGAGACAGAAGAATCAAAGCATATATTTAGGCTCCACAGTAACCAACCCATGAACAAGCATCCCCATTTTGACATATTGATCAAAAGCTTCCAGGCCCAATAAGTACACCTTACAAGAGTAACCAGGAGGCTACAGAGAAGCATGATGGTGTAAAACAAAATCCCCCTCTATGGTAAAAAGATTACCCACTGGCTTCAAGTCCTTGTTCAGCTTCCTCCCGTAGGTCAGCTTTGCTACTGGCAGCTCCTGCTTCGGCTGTGGCTGTGGCTGTAGCTATAGCAGCCTCTGGCTCCAACGGAAGCTGTTTTTAACCATCCGGCTTCTGCGGGGGTGTAAGGTACGCCGGGGAAAGCACAGGTTCTTTCAATCTGCTTAAGCAAGGTGAAGGGGTTGACCAGGAAAGCACAGGTTCTTTCGATCAGCTTAAGCAAGGTGAAGGGGTTGACCAGGAAAGCACAGGTTCTTTCCATCAGCTTAAGCAAGGGAAGCAAGGTGAAGGGGCCGACAAGCTTACTCCAGTCCAACATACAAACAGCATTCAGTTCAGGGGAAAAAGCCAAACTAGTCAAGGACACTTGTTGACTAAGTGCTAAGGAGCCCATTTTTGGTTGCCAACACAGCCTGTTCAGCTGGCAGCATCCTGAAGGTGGCAACAACAGCAGTAGCTTCATGAGCACTAAAGCCAGAGACAGTAAGGGGATCTGGCAACTGGTCAGAAAGATATTACATGAGACCACTGTGCTAGCACTGCAGGAAGACAAATTTACTTCCCACATTCAATTCCAGGTCAGAGTTGTAGAGTGGAGAGAGGTGCCTGCAGTCAGTTCCAAGGAATAGGGGGTAATAAGAGTACTATTGCTTGCTGTAACAAGGCAGCAGAGGCCTGGAGGAATAGTATCACTCATGGCATCAGGGGATCAGGAGCCTTTCCTAAATTAGGATCCAAGTGCAGTTCAGAAGAGCAGTGACCAGATCTCTCCCAATATCACATCAACTCTGAAGCATCAAAAACTTCCAAAATTCCAGATCTGGCTTGGAAAACAGCAGTGAAAAAAAGCCTGAAGCTGAAAACAGTGCTTAACCCCAAAGCTGGGAACAGAGCCCAACTTTAACATAAATTTCAAAGTCCAGAAATAAACTACAAAAATGAACAAACAAAACCAAAAACAACAAAAAGAACTTGACCATAAAAAAGGGAATAACAAGACACAAAACTCAGAAGAAGACAATGATGTCAAAACAGCTACTAGCAATGCTTCAAAAAAAGAAAAGTATAAATTAGACACAAATCCACAAGAATTCCTGGAAGAATTAAACATTATTTTAAAAATCAAAAAAGAGAGATAAAGGAAACATTGGGAAAACAAATGAAAGTGATGGAAGGAAATTATGGAAAGACAATAGCTTGGAAAAAGATGCACAAAATACTGAAGAAAATAATACCTTAAAAAGAATTAGACAAATGAAAAAGAAGGTACAAAAGCCCACTGGAGAAAATAAATTTTTTTTAAAAGCTCAGAGATTTTATTTTAATAGCTTTAATTACAGTTCTCATTTGTCCAAATGAAAACTGAAAACAAATATACAAAACAGTTGATTACTAATTTGTGTATTGAAAGCAGTAAGAGTTTCCACAACACCAAACAAACCAGTTCTGAATTTTTCCTGAGATATAGTTTAACAACTCCAACTTCTTCAGTGTTTATCAAAATACAAAAGAAAAAAAAAGTAAAGATCTTTTTTTTTCAGATGGCAAATCTGACCCTTGTAGTAATGAGGGGTACTAAAGGACATTTCACACATATACAAATAGGGGGACTGTTCCAAAAAGGGACCAAATACTTCTAGAATGGAATGACTTCCCAAGCTCTCATGCTCAATTTATGAGAAAATAATTTCTTAAAAATTAGAATTGGGCAACTGGAAAGTAATGACTCCATGAGACCTCAAGAAATAATAAAACAAAATTTAAAAGAATATATAAAATAGGAAAAAATGTGAAATATCTAACCAGAAAAAAGCTAACCTGGAAAAAAGATTGAGGAGAAATAATTTAAGAATTATTGGACTGTCTGAATGCCATGATTGAAGAGCCTAGACCTAGACATTTTGCTTCAAGAATTTATATAAGAAAACTGCCCTATATTCTAGAAAAATACGGCAGAATAGAAATTTTAAAAATCCATAATTTCCTGAAAGGATCCTAAAATGAAAACACCCAGGAATATTATGGTCAAATCCCAGAGCTCCCAGATGGAGGAGAAAATATTGCAAACAGCCAAAAAGAAATAATTCAAATACCATGAAGTTACAGTCAGGATCACATAAGACCTAGCAGCTTCTACATTAAAGGATTGGAAGGCTTGGAATATAATATTCCAGAAGGTAAACAACCAAGAATAACCTACTAGCAAAATTGAGTTTAATCCATCAGGGGAAATGGATATTTAAATATTTAATTTTTTTTGAAAAGACCAGGGCTGAGCAGAAAATTTGACTTTCAAATACAAGACTCAAGAGAAGCATAAAAAGGTAAACATGAGAGAGAGAGATCGTAAGAGACTTAATAAGGATAAACTATTTACAAAACTATATAGGAATATGATACAAGTAACTCCTAAGAACTTTATCATTCTTGGGGCAGTTAAAAGGAGTTTACATAGAAAGAAGGCATGAAAGTGAGCCAGTTTAGTTGGAATGATAAAAAAATATGTAAAGAAGAGAAAGAGGAACGTACTGAGAGAAGAGGAAGGAGGAGGAAGAATAAGGAAAATTATCTCACTTATGAAAGTTGTGCAAGAAAGAGCTTTTAGAGTAGAGAAGAAAATGGGCAGGAGGAGGGGAAGACAACACATGAACTGCACTGTAATCTGAATTGGTTCAAAGAAGGAAGACTATAAACATATTCTCAAATGAGGATAGAAATGTGTCTTACCCAACAGGGCAGTAGGAGAGGAAAGTGATAAGGAAAAGGGAGTGGGAAGATGAAAGGGAAAGCAGATTAAATGAGGCTATGGTCAGAAGTAAAACAGACTTTTGAGGAGGGAGGAACAGGAGAGAGAAAGGGGTGGGGAGAGGAAAGAGAGAGAGAGAAAGAGAGAGAGAGAGAGAGAGAGAAGGAAACACAAACAGAAGCAAATACGATGGAGGGAAAAAAAACGAAGTTAATAATGACCGTTAATGTGAATGGGATGAATTCATTGGTAAAACTGAAGTGGATAAGAGAATGAATTGGAAACCAGAATTCAACAATATGTTGTTTATAAGAAATGCACTTATAAGAAATGCAAGATACATAGAGTTAAACGAGGGGTTTGGGGCAATATCTATCATCTGAAGTAAAAAAAAAAAGGCAGGAATAACAATAGAGATTTCAGACAAAGCAAAAGCAAAAACAGAGCTAATTAAAACATATAAGCAGTGAAACTACATTTTACTAAAAGGTGCTATAGATGATGAACTCAAAGCAACAATAACACATGTACCAAATGGCATAGCATCCAAATTCTTAAAACAAAATTCAAATGAGTTAGAGGGGGAGATAGACAATAAAACTATGCTAGTGGGGGACCTAAATTTTGTTTAAAACTACATAAATCTAACCAAAAAATAAATAAGAAAGAATTTAAGAAATGAATAGAATTTTAGAAAGTGAAATATGATAGACCTCTGGAGAAAATTGAATGGGAATAGAAAAGCTTTTTCTCAGCTCTACATGGCCCCTTCACAAAAACTGACCATCTATTAGGACATAAAAATCTTATAATCAAATGTAGGAAAACAGAAATATTAATTGCATCCTTTTCAGACCATAAGGTAATAAAAGTTTCATTCAATAAAGAGCATAGATTAAAAAGATAATTTGAAATTAATTAATTTAATCCTAAAGAATGAGTAGATCAAATAACAAATCTTAAAAATAATTGATAATTTCAATATAATAAGATGAGGTACCAAAATTTGATGAATATAGTCAAAGTAAAACTTAAGGTAAAATTTACATCTCTAAACACATACATAAACAAAAGAAAAAAATCATTCCAAGTACAACTTAAAAAATAGAGAAGGCTGTAATCAAAGATCACCAATTAATCCCCAAAATAGAAACCCTGAAATTCAATGCGCAGATTAATAAAATTGAAAGTTGAAAAAAAAAAACTTTTGAACTAATAAATAAAAAATGAGTTTGTTTTATTTAAAAAAATAAACTACTTGTTATTTTAATTAAAAGAAAAAGAAAACCAAATCACCAATAATAAAATGAAAAGGGTGAATATACCACCAATAAAGATCAAATTAAAGCAAGTACTAGGAGTTAATTTGCCCAATTATATGCCAATGATATCTAAATGACAATCTAAGTATGAATATTTACCCCAAAAAAGTTGAAATTAGCAAAAGAAAAATCTTAGTTTAATTAAATAACTCTACCTTAGGGGGGAAATTGATTTTTTAAAATTTTTTTTTCATTTTTAGTTTACCACACACGGTTCTACATAATTTTGAGTTCCAGAATTTCTCCCCTCCCTCCCCCCTCCCTCCCCAAGATGGCATGGAATCTCATTTAACTACCATATATAACTTCACATTGAATTAATTTATAAACTAGTCAAGCTGTGGAGAAGAATTATGACCAATGGAATGAATCATGAGAAAGAAGAAACGGAACCAAAAAAAAAAAAAAAACCATGAACAAAAACAAAAGAGAAGCAAAAAAGGTGAGCATGTAGTGTGCCTCAATCTGTATTCAAACTTCACAGCTCTTTCTCTGGATGTTAGGGGGGAAATTGTATTTAACAAGCCATAAATGAGCTCCTTAAGAAAAAGTCCTATAAATGGATTACATGTATTTAAATGTGAATTTTACCAAACACTTAAATAACAACTCCAATATATAAAAACTATGTGGAAAAATAAGTAAAGAAGGAATTCTACCAAATTCCTTTTTGCAACATAAATATTGTTTTGATACCTAAACTAGGGACAGGAAAACCAGAGAAAGAAAACTATAGGCCATTTCCCCTAATGAATATCAATGCAAAATTTTTAAATAAAATGCTAGAAAGGTAAATACAATATATAACAAAGTTCATACACTATGACTAGGTGAGGTTTATACTGAATGCTGAGCTTATTTAATAGTAGGAAAACTATAACCATAACTGACTATATCAATAAGAAAAACAACAAAAACCATATGTTTATGTCAATAGACACACAAAAAAACTTTTGGCAGAATACAGCACTATTTTTTATTAAAAACAGTAGAAAGCACAGGAATAAGTGGAAACTTTCTTAAAATGATAAACTATCTATCTAAAACCAGGAGGAAGTGTTATCTGTAGTGAAAGTAAGTTAGAAGCCTTCCAATGAGAAGCAAGGATGTTCATCTTCATGCTTATTATTTAAAATTGTATTAGAAATACTAGCTATAGCAAGTAGACAAGAAAAATAAATTTAAGTGATAAAAGTAGGCAATGAGTAACCAAAACCAATATTCTTTGTAGATGTGATAGTATAGTTAGAAAACCCTAGAGATTCAACTAAAATAGTGGTTGAAATAATTAACAATTGTAGCAAAATAGTATAATATAAAATAAATTCACATAAAGCATCAACATTTCTTTGTGTTACCAATAAAAACCAGCAGCATTTAAAAGGACTAGCAAATTGTACATGATAGATTTACAGTTTCATGTGCAATCATCTTGTTTATTATACTATGTTTATTATACTATGACTTAATATCATTGCCTAAACAATTGATATATGTTATCTATTTGTTTTTGCTGTTGTTATTTGTTTTCAGTTTTATTTTCCCATGTGGAAATCTTAATAAAGGATAATGTACTGTGGAAATGCTTGCTTTATTCCATAAATAAAAAAGAAAAAAAAGAAGAAGAAAAACATCCAGAAGAAATAGAAAGAGAAATTAATTTTAAAATAACTGCAAACATTATAAAATACATGGAACTCCACATGCCAAGACAAACACGGGGATTATATGAACACAATTTCAAAACACTTTTCAGGCAAATAAAGACATATCTAAACAAATAGAGAAATATTCATTGCTTGTGTGAAAGCCAAGACAATAATAAAAATTACAATTTTACCTAATTAATTTATTTAGTGCCAAACCATCAAACTACCAAAGAATTATAGAGTTAGAAAAAATCAAAACAATTTAACTAGAAGATCAAAAGGTCAACAATAGACACACTACTGGTGGAATTATGTACTGATCCAACCATTCTGGAGAACAATTTGCAATTATGACCAAAGGGCTATTAAACTGCATAATCTTAGATCTGGCAATACCCTTTCTTTCTTTTTTTTTTTAATTTTTCTTGGGTATAGATCTATTAGTAGTATTACTTAGTCAAAGGGAAAAACAAACAGATGAACAAAAAACTTAAGTGACAAGCATAACTCTGAATTGCTTCATGGAAGCATCAGTCCAATTAACAACACTACCAAGACAACATGAGTATGCATGTTTTCTTGTAGCTCCTCTAAAATTTATCATTTTCTTCTTTTGTAATTTTCATAAATCTGACAGTTATGAAGTGGAATCTCAAAATTGCTTTAATTTGTATTTCCCTAATTATATGTGATTCAAAGCATTTTTCATTTGGCTATTGATAGCTTCATTTGTTCCTTTGAAAATGGACTATTTAAATTCGTTGACCGTTTATCTGTTGGAGAATGACTGTTGGCATTTTGAATTTGTAGTTTTTTAGGTATCTTGGAAATGAGAGCCTTATAAGAGAAAAATATATTTGCCTTGAAGATTTTTTTCCCCAGTTTGGTTTCCTTTCCAATTTTGACTAAATTTGTTTTGTTTTGGTGCAAATATGTGTCTATGCATACATACATATACATATGTATACACATGTATGTATCTATATGTGTATACATAAACATATACATACACATAAACATACATATAATTATAATTGTCAAATATTCTACTGTAGTACTTATTTGCTTATGGACACTCCTCCTTTTTTTCTCTTTCATATATATGTTCATTTCTCTCTCTCTTTCTCTCTCTCTCTGTATATGTATACAGAGTCTCTGTATATGTATGTATACAGAGTCTGTATTTATGTATACAGAGAAAGACAAAGACAGAGACATAGAAATATATGTATTTGTACAAAAATTATTACTTAGAACCCTGAATACCCTCCCCCTTTTTAGCCTGAAAGTCTATTAGTTGCTATTGGCCTCACATATGAGTGTAATGATCAGATCTCTGCATACTTCAAGATTTCAATTTATATCTGATTTCATAAATATGCATATTCTTTTAGTCGCAACTCACATTTTTTTTTCTCAAAAATCCCTACAGGGTTGTCCAGCAAACATCCTGGGGACCTTCCTTTAGTTCTTTTAAACAATAAAAAAGCATTAATAGAGTACTATGATTGTCACTTGCTATTGCTACTCAATTTCCCACATGCAATCCATCCAGGTCCTTCCTCCCATTCCACTCACCTTCCATTTCTTCCACCTTAGCTCAGAATCTCATCACCTCATGCCTGGAAGTGCAAACGCCTATTATTTGTTCTTTCTCCACCCAGACTATTTAACTCCAGGCTTTTGTCTACAGCAGCCAAATTAATACGGCCACATCACAGGCCTTGAGGCATGTCACTCCACTGTCTAAAAAACTTTTAATGCAAAGGTTTTTAACTTCATTTCCAAAGTCTTTCAATGGCCCCATAGGTAGATTTCCAGGGGATCGAGAACTCAGGGGAAAAAAAAAAACACATCTTTGTTTTCACCATTATTGATTTCCTTTGCAATCCTGTGTATTTTAAGCATTTAAAAACATCCCTCTCCAAAGAAGTCCAGAGGCTTTACCAGACTGTCCAAGGTGTCCATCACAAACACACACACATACACTCCTATATAGGTTAAGAGTACTTGCTTTATTGATTTCCAATTGCCTCCCAGATAAGCCCCCATAAAAAATAAACCAAAACCTTTTTTATGTAAAGTTCTTTATTGTATGGCTCTAACCTTATATCATTGCCTGAACAATTGATATACTTCATCTACTTGTTTTTGTTGTTGTTATTTATTTGTTTTCAGTTTCTTTTCAGATGTGCATTAATATCAATAAAGGATAATAATTTGGTATTATGTTATGAAATGGATTTGAGTGGGTTGAAAGTGGGAAGTAGAGAAAACATCAAAGAGACTTTGGGAAAAGGTTTTAAACTAGGCAAAGGGTGATAAAGACCTGGTCTAAAATGGCTGCTATGTACAATAAAAGGGGGGGCAGAATGATATAAAATAATATGAAGTTCAGACCAGGCTGGTAAGATAGTTTCCACAGAATTCAAAGGGATGGGAATGGATACGAGTTGCAGGGAGAGGAGGAGACCATACATCATATTTGGAAGGTATCTAGTAGTAAAAAATTCAAACAGTGATCTGGACACAGTTGTTAATAAAGATTGTAAGAAGATTGAAATACATATTATGTTGGGTACAGAGAAAGCAACTTTTAAAAGAAATGGTCTGTTCATATTATACCTATTAGTAAGGTACTTTTAGACATTCTTTGTGGTTTGGGGATCCAGTGATCCAATGATGACAGCATTGGGAAAGACACTGGAGGGCAGAATTGGCAAGATATGGTCAAAGACTGGGTATGGGGAAGGAGGATTGGGAAGAATGAGGAATGAAGCTAAACGGCAATTTGGTTTTATGTAATTTTATCCTAGGAACATTTGCTGGTATAAGTTTTCCAGTATTTGTGACATTTGCTTTTCTGTTTTAGAAAGCATATTTTGAGGATAGAGGGAAAGAAAGGAGTCATGAATTACTAGATAGAATTTATTGAAAAACTGAGTCCTTTGGGGATTAAACATTGTTCAAGCTAAATTAATTGAAACTCCCCAAATATGATTAGCACAGAGAAATAAAGAAGTAATCATTTAAAAAGCCATGATGAGCAGGGAAATACATGGATCACTAAAAAAAAAAGTGGGGGAGGGGTTGTATGAGATCTATAAATCATGTCACTCCTATACAATGAGTTCTATATATGTCTAAAGTGGAAAGGAAGAAAAGAACCCCAAATTAAGAACTCAAATGACAAAGAAAGTGATGGCATAAGATTTAAAAGGAAAATAAAGAGAATTTTAGAAGTGCATAGAAAATAAAAGGTCAGGGAGATATATCTCAAAGCTCTGGAGAACTGGTGTAAGAACTTAGTGAAAAATGAAGTAGATATTACTGATGTCTTTGTCTCCATGACCACTAGGGAGAGCAAGGGAAATATGTCGTAAGAAAGATAGATTCTCCTGGAAAAAAATGAGAGAAAATCATCCTTAACCATGATACACCTGAATAGGTTAAGAAAGAAAACAGCTGTCTTCCTACTTAATTCTGAAGTTCTGATATTAGATGGAATGTTAAAACAAACTAAAACAAAGAGAAATACTTAATTCCTTGATTCTTAAGTTGGATCCTATTAACTTAATGTTAAAAAATAATTTGATAATGGTATTTCAATATAATTGTTTCTTTTGCAATCCTAGATAGCTTATTTTATGAATTTAAACTATTTTAATAGTGTTCTGTAGGCTTTACCACATTGCCAAATGAGTGTGTACACACACACACACACACACACACACACACACACAAAGAAGCCCCGTCTTAAAGTGAACTGGAAATATACTTAGAAATCCCAAATAAATAATTTTGGTTATTATGTATTTTGCTTAGTAATCAAAAGAGTTTAAAGTTACTGTACAGAAGGGATAGAACAAAACAAGATAAAAAAGAGCAATGTTTCTCTGCTTGAGATTGCAATGGTGATAAATCTGTGTTGATGACAGTAATCTAGAATTTTTCAAATATTGTCAAGTATTTCTCCAGTTTGAAGGACACCACCCAAGCACCAATTAGCAGAGCAATGGGTTATAAGAAAGTCCTGAGTTGACTCACATATTCCTAAAGATTGTCAATCCAGTTGCATCATAAAAACATACATTTTTTGCTATATTTCCATACTTGATATGAGAAATTATGTACAACAAATGGTCATGCTTAATAACGAGAAAATACCAGTTGATCCAAATCATGCAATCTAAAAATGAGGTGAAGAGGAAAAAGAGGATTCAGTGTAACAGAAACTAGCACTAGGTCCAAAGTGAATAGATGTGGATTCAATTCCTGTTTTTCCTAAATACTATATTTGTGACCATGGCTGTATTATTTAACTCCCCTAGGTATCACAATTCTTTCACTGGAAAAATTAAGGTATTAGATTTGGTGATCTCTGAAGTTCTTTTCCACTATCAACAGTACGAGAAATCCAAGGCCAAAGAAATAGTTATCACTAGCATGAATCTGACTTATTTAGTTGTCACTTTATTGAATCAAATGTTCTGCCTCTCTCCCACAGTCTTCCTTTCCCCCACTTTCCTCCCAACTCACCTAATTTTCTATAGTAAGAAAGACATTTTCTTCCTCAATAATCCAGGGATCTAAGGTGGTTTGTCAAGAGATAATCATGGATTCATTTTAATGATTGAAGCAGTAGGAATATAGTTAGTTCTGAAAGCTTTATTTACACTGATGTAATGATTGGTATTTAAAAAAAAATCACTAAGAGCATGTATGGGATGTAAAGCAGAGGGAATAGTCATATAATGGGAAGGAATAAAACAGATGGGCAGTTTAAGGGATATAGGTAGTATAGAAGATATTAAAAGAATCAGAGAAAGGTCTCTATTTCATTGAGTGAGTCACTTAGGGACGATTATGTAAAGACATCACCATGAATCACTCAAGAATGAGAAATTTTGGGCGGAAAATAAATAAAAAATTAAAACAAAAAGAAAGCCTGGAGAGATTGAAATACGTCCTAGCTGAGTGAGTACCCACACAGAGAGGATCGCAGATTCAATCAGTGAACACGGGAGTTGACCTTGAAATCCTGGACACCTGAACATCAAATCTCTCCTCCCATATATAATTTTGGTATGTTCCTGGGCAAAACATTTAACCTCTCTAAAAAACTTTTGAGGTCTGTAAGTGGCAAAGAAGTTGCCCATTCGTATTAGTAGAGGGAGTTTTCTCATCTGTTATTTACTCATGTGAGATAACAGGTCCAGTCATTATGCAATTTTTATCTTTATTTAAGTAACTATGATTTTGCTGAATGAAAGAAAGTAAAAGAAATAATATATTCAGTACCATAAAAGACTGAGGATTAGGTCCAGAATGAAATTATTATTATTAGACTCTATGGTAGACTTATTTTTCTTTGCTGTCAAATTCATATAATTGTAATTCTAAAGTCATATATTTCAACCCCTCTTGGCAACATATTACACTTTAATGTCTAGCCTAAATCCCTCTTGCTGTAATTAAGCCTCTTGCCTCCTTTAAACCTGAAAAAGAAACAAAATGGATGCTCATTCTCAGCTATATTGATTCTTGTCTCATCCAGGCCATTGAATACATTTGTTTATTCCCAAAGTACTTATCTTGTGTTTTGTTAAAGGCTGTTGTTGTGTGTGTGTGTGTGTGAATGTATGTGTTTCTTTCTGTTAAATGCAGTTATATTTCAACATATGGTCATCTGTAGTTTTTTGTTTTGTTTTGTTTTGTTTTTCCTCCCAGGATGAAGGTGGGGTTTTTTTTGGTTTTGGATTTTTTTTAATAAGGACAGAATGTATCCAGGCTGTTCTTTGAGTTTCACTTGAATATTTTGTGAAGTTATTGAAAGTTGACAGTATAATTCTCTAGACTAACCATGTTGCCCTATTTTCTTACTTTGATTTTTTATTATCTCTAGGGTTTTACACAGTTTTCATTTAGTCAATCTCTGTAAAAAGCATGACAGATATTATTGATGTCCATTTTCATTCTTTTGAAAGACAAAGTATTTCTTGCCCAACTGACACATTTCATTGGCACTTTGAGACTGGGGGGATGGGATGGTGGTAATATAGGCAAAGACTGTTTGCATGATTTGCACGTGTGAAAACATATATTAGCTCTCATCACTAAGAATCTGCCATTATGTGATTTGTGCATGGAAGGGCATAGTTTAGTAGGAAGTGCATAGGATTATGAGTCAGTAAAGCAGGATTTTAATGACAGCTGTAACCCCTACTATTTGCACAGCTTTGGGCAAATCATTTCTTCTGTTAAAGTGTCAGTGTCTTCATTTGTAAAGTGAGGGGATTGGACTGAATGATCTTTTTCACTAAGTGTTACAATCTTAAAATCACAGAATTGTTTTGAGTTTCAAGTGTTATATATATGTGAGACAGAGAGGGCAAGAGCAAGAGAGAGTGAGAAAAAGGTTAACTCATTCCTTTTCACCTCCCCCTACTTTCCTTACATTGTAACAGCATTTTCTTGCCTCTTTTATGTGAGAATTTATTCCATTCTATCTCTCCCTTTCTCCTTCTCCCAACATGTTCCTTTCTCACTGAGTAATTTCATTTTTTAGATATCCTCCCTTCATAGTCAACTCACCTTGTGCTCTCTCACTCTCTCTCTCTCTCTCTCTCTCTCTCTCTCTCTCTCTCTCTCTCTCTCTCTCTCTCTCTCTTCCCTCCTCCCCAGGGGAGAGGGTGAATAAGCCCTGAAGGGGGTACTATGTGTTCATATATGTACATAAAAGTGGCAAGAAAAAGCAGTTCATTGGAAAGGAAGAGGGGGCAGGTGAGGGGGAATGAGTGAATCTTGCTCTCATCATATTTGACTCTGGGAGGGAATAACATACACACTCAAATCTTACCCCACAGGAAAGAAGGAGGAAGGAGATAAAAAAGGGGGGACAATAGAAGGGAGGACAGATGGGGGAGGAGGTAATCAATAGCAAACACTTTCAAAAAGAGACAGGGTCAAGGGAGAAAACTGAATAAAGCGGGACAGGATAGAAGGGAGCAAAATATAGTTAATCTCTCACAATATGACTATTGTGGAAGGGTTTTCCATAATGATACACATGTGGCCTATGATGAATTGCTTGCCTTTTTAGGGAGAGTGGGTGGGGAGAGAAGAAGGGAGAGAATTTGGAACTCAAAATTTTAAAACCAGATGTTCAAAAACAAGTCGTTTTTGCATGCAACTGGGAAGTAAGATATACAGGCAATGGGGCATAAAAATCTATCTTGCCCTCCAAGAAAATAAGGAAAAAGGGGATGGGGGGAGTGGGGTGCCAGAAGGGAGGGCTGACTGGGGAACAGAGCAATCAGAATATATGCCATCTTGGAGTGGGGAGAAGAGTAGAAATGGGGAGAAAATTTGTAATTCAAAATCTTGTGGAAATCAATGCTGAAAACTAAAAATATTAAATGAATAATAAAATTTTTAAAAAATTAGATCTTTGCTTTTGTTTTGACTGAGATTAGGATTGCTACCCCTGCTTTTTTTTAACTGTAGCTGAAGCACAATATATTGACTCCAGCCTTTTACCTTTACCCTGTGTGTATCCCCCGTTTCAAATGTGTTTCTCGTAAACAGAATATCGTAGATTTATGGCTTTTAATCCATTCTGCTATCTGTTTCCATTTTATGGGAAAATTCATCCCATTCACATTCACAGTTACGATTACTATCTGTGCCTTTTTCTCGATCTTATTTCCCCCATTTAGTATTTTTCCCTTTCCCCTTTCACTCCTCAACAAAGTTTTGCTTTTGACCACTGCCTTCCTCAGTTTACCGTCCATCTTGATTCCCCTCCTTTATCTTCTCATTTTCCACTTGCTACTTCTTCCCTCCCTTCTGTCCACCCCCTCCCTTTTTTCCCTTTCCCCTCCTACTGTCTGTAGGACAAGTTAGATTTCTATACTTATCAGGGTATGTTATTCCCTTATTGAGCCAAATACGATGAGAGTAAAGCTCAAATACTGCTCTTCTCCCTCCCTTCTTTCCCTCTACTACAATATGTTTTTGTACCTCTTCATGTGATGTAATTCACCCTTTTCTACTACCTCCTCACCTCTTCTTCCAGAACCATCCCTTTATACCTCTATAATTACATTTTTATCATTATATTGGTTATTTTATAGTGACATCCACAGTCTATGTGTATCCTTTTCAATTGTCACAATAATTATACTATTCTCAAGACTGACATATATATGAAACATATATAAGATGAAATAATCCTATATAAGGATGTAATTAATTAGCCTTATTGATTAACTAGGGTTTCCTCATTTACATTTTTATGTCTCTCTTGAGTTTTATATTTAGAGATCAAATTTTCCATTGAGTTCTGGCCTTTTCATCAGGAAGGTCTGGAATTCCCTTATTTCATTGAATGTCCATCTCCTTGCCTGGAAAATTATGCTCAATTTTTCTGGGTAGTTGATCCTTGGTTGTAGTCCAAGCTCCTTTGCCTTTCGGAATATCGTATTCCAATTTCTCCTGTCTTTTAATGTAGAAGCTGAAAGATCCTGCATGATCCTGACTGTATTTCCACGATATTTGAATTGTTTCTTTCTAGCTGCTTGCAATATTTTCTCCTTGACCTGGTAGTTCTGGAGTTTGACTATAATATTTCTTGGAGTTTTCAATTTGGTATCTTTTTCAGGGGGTGATCAATGGATTCTTTCGATGACAGTTTTACCCTCTGGTTCTAGGACCTCTGGGCAACTTTCCTTAAGGATTTCATGGGAGATACTGTCCAGGCTCTTTTTTTCATCACAGCTTTCAAGAAGACCAATAATTCTTAGATTGTCTCTCCTAGATCTATTTTCTAGGTCAATTGTTTTTCCAATCAGATATTGCAGTTTCTTCATTTTTTTTTTCATTTTTTTGGATTTTGTTTGACTGATTCTTGATGTCTCATAGAGTCATTAGCTAGTACTTGCCCAATTCTAATGTTTAGTGTTTTGTTTTCTTTGTCTTCTCTATATCCTTTTCCATTTGGCTGATTTTACTTTTCAGTGAGACATTTTCTCCATTTATATTCTGATTTTCCTTAACCAATTCCCTGATTTTACTTTTTAAAGATTTGTTTTCCTCAATTAATTTTTTTTCCATTTTTTTCTTTTACCTCCCTAATTTGGTTTTTAAAGTCCTCCTTGAATTCTTCCAGGAATGCTTTTTGGTCTGGAGACCAGTTTACTTTCCCTTTTGAGGTTTCAGATGTGGGTGTAGTGTCCATGCTGTCCTCTTGTGAGTTGGTATTCTGGTCTTCCCTGTCTCCATAATATGAGTCAATCATCTTTGAAATCTTCTTACAATTATTTTCATGCTGTTTTTTTTTCCCTCCTGGTTTCTGAAGTGGATCTCTGTTTTTGAGGCTCAGGGGGCTCTGTCCCAAGTTTCTTGTGTTGGGATCTGGCTTTTTGTGCTATAGCCTCTGGTTTCATGAGGTGTGGGGGAGGGGTGGTTTGCCTGCTGGGAGTCTCCTCTTCCCCAGGACTGCTCTACAGCAGGGGTAGTCTCAGCTCGTGTCTGTGTTGGTGTCTGCCACTTCCCCTGGCTGTGCAAAGCCAAGTCTAGGGTCCTGGAATTGATGTTTGTTAGCTCCACCCCCTGGGGCTCAGTTACTCCAGTTGTTCTGCTAAGGTGAGGGCTGCTGGGACACCTGTCTTCCTCCACTAGTCTCCTTCCGCCACCACAGGAAGGGCCCTCTCCTCCACTTCTCTCACTACTGAAGCCCTCCTTCTGGTTCCTCTGTTTCTCCTGAGGTTTTATTCTCTGTGTTTATTCAAGGGAGGGATATGAGCTGTTTTACCTGTACATCCTGGCTACCAGAAGTCCAAGAAGGTGAGTTTCAAACCTTTAGACTGTGGGCAGGAGGCCCCTGGGCTAGCTGCTCCCTCGGCTGCTGGCTCTGCACTCCTCCAAGACTCAGTCCTGGGCTGAGAGGCCTGGGGCTCCATTGCGGCCACAGCTGGTACTTCCGCTCTGGGCCTGTTCCTGCTCTGGTGTTGGGCTTGCCCAGCGCTCTCCCAGACCAGCGTGTTGGCAGGATCACTCTGCTGTTCCTGGTTTGTTTGGTCTGGTGCCGATCCATGTGCCCGGTGCTCCTACCCGTTTCAGTCTGCTAGTGGCTTCTAACTCTTCCAAGTCTGCTCAGATTCACTTTTTCAGATTTATCTGACAGGATTTGTGAGAGAGCTCTGGTAGTTCCTTCCTTTCACAGTGCCATCTTGGCCCCACCCCCTAAGTTTACCTATTTTTGTTAAAGTTACCTAGGTTCATAACTCAGAATAATTTTTTACCCTTCCCTCTCCCTCACACACCCCATATTAAATCACTTATCAAGTTAAATCTGTTATAACTAGGAGTATGCTGGAGGCAACTCCAACAGGCTCGCCAGAGCTAATTGTGAAATTTCCAGTGTGAGCATCAATATCTTAGAAATTGGAAAATGCTACAAATCAGGGCTGACTTAATGTTCTTTTATTATTAAGACTTAAGAAATTGAGAAAATGCTAATAATGACGATTAAACTTGTTTGCCCAGAATATTTTTCCCAGAGCCAGTTATTGAGCATTTACCAGTTTGCCACTCCTTAACAGACATCCTCTTTTCTAATCATTTTTAACTATTAGTTGTGGTTGAAAACGTCCTATTTACAATTCACTTGGATTTTTAAAATTTTTTAATTTAATTTATTTATTATATTTAGTTTTCAGCATTGATTTTCACAAGAGTTTGAATTACAAATTTTCTCCCCATTTCTACCCTCCCACATACTCAAGTATGGCATATCTTCTGGTTGCCTTGTTCCCCAGTCATACCTCCCTTCTGTCACCCCACTCCCCTCCCATCCCCTTTTCCCTTCCTTTCTTGTAGGGCAAGATAAATTTCTATGCCCCATTGATTGTGTGTCTTATTTTCTAGTTGCATGCAAAAACTTTTTTTTTTTGTTTTTGAACATCTGTTTTTAAAACTCTGAGTTCCAAATTCTCTCCCCTCTTCCCTTCCCACCCACCCTCCCTAAGAAGTCAAGCAATTCAACATAGGCCACATATATATCATTATGTAAAACCCTTCCACAACACTCATGTTGTGAAAGACTAACTATATTTTGCTCCTTCCTAACCTATCCCCCTTTATCCAATTTTCTCCCTTGACCCTGTCCCTTTTCGAAAGTGTTTGTTTCTGATTACTTCCTCCCCCATCTGCTCTCCCTTCTATCATCCCCCGCCCTTTTTTAACTTCTTCCTTCTTCTTCCCTGTGGGGTAAGATACCCAATTGAGTGTGTATGGTATTCCCTTCTCAGGTAAAATCTGATGAGAGCAAGATTCACTCATTCCCCTTCACCTGCCTTCTCTTCCCTTCCTAAAGAACTGCTTTTTCTTGCCACTTTTATGTAAGATAATTTACCCCATTCTCTCTCTCTCTTTCTCCCTCTCTCAATATATTCCTCTCTCATCCCTTAATTTGATTTTATTTCTTTTAGATATCATCCCTTCATCTTCAACTCATTCTGTGCCCTCTCTCTCTCTCTCTCTCTCTCTCTCTCTCTCTATATATATATATATATATATATATATACACATACATATATTCACACATACACATATACATATATACATAAACATATATATGTATGTGTATATATATACATACATATATTCACACATACACATTCACATATACATATATACATAAACATATATATGTATGTGTGTATATATATATATATATATATATATATATATATGCATATTCCCTTCAGCTACCCTACTGAGGTCTCATGAATCATACACATCATCTTTGCATGTAGGAATGTAAACAAAACAGTTCAACTTTACTAAGTCCCTTGAGATTTCTTTTTCTCGTTCTTTTTCTTGATTACCTTTTCATGCTAATCTTGATTCTTGTGTTTGAAAGTCAAATTTTCTATTCAGCTCTGGTCTTTTCACTGAGAAAGCTTGAAAGTCCTCTATTTTATTGAAAATCCATATTTTGCCTTGGAGCATGATACTCAGTTTTGCTGGGTAGGTGATTCTTGGTTTTAATCCTAGCTCAAATGACCTCCGGAATATCATATTCCAAGACGTTCGATCTCTTAATGTAGAAGCTGCTACATCTTGGGTTATTCCGATTGTGTTTCCACAATAATCAAATTGATTCTTTCTGGCTGCTTGCAGTATTTTCTCCTTGACCTGGGAGCTCTGGAATTTGGAGACAATATTCCTAAGAGATTTCTTTTTGGGATCTATTTGAGGAGGCAATCTGTGGATTCTTTCAATTTCTATTTTGCCATCTGGCTCTAGAATATCAGGGCAGTTCTCCTTGATAATTTATTGAAAGATGATATCTAGGCTCTTTTTTTGATCATGGCTTTCAGGTAGTCCAATAATTTTTAAATTCTCTCTCCTAGATCTATTTTCCAGGTCAGTGGTTTTTCTAATGAGATAGTTGACATTATCTTCCACTTTTTCATTCCTTTGGTTCTGTTTTATAATATCTTGATTTCTCATCATCACTAGCTTCCACTTGCTCCAATCTAATCTTAAGGTAGTATTTTCTTCAGTGGTCTTTTGGACCTCCTTTTCCATTTGGCTAATTCTGCCTCTCAAGACATTCTTCTCCTCATTGGCTTTTTGGAGCTCTTTTGCCATTTGAGTTAGTCTATTTTTCAAGATGTTGTTTTCTTCGTTATTTTCTTCAGTATTTTTTTGGGTCTGCTTTAGCAAGTCATTGACTTGTTTTTCATGGTTTTCTTGCATCATTCTCATTTCTCTTCCCAATTTTTCCTCTACTTCTCTAACTTGCTTTTCCAAATCCTTTTTGAGCTCTTCCATGGCCTGAGACCAGTTCATGTTTTTCTTGGAGGCTTTTGATGCAATCTTTGACTTTGTTGACTTCTTCTGACTGTATGTTTTGGTCTTCTTTGTCACCAAAGAAAGATTCCAAGGTCCGAGACTGAATCTGGGTGAGTTTTCACTGCCTGGCCATGTTCCCAGCCAACTTACTTGTCCCTTGAGTATTTTGTCGGGGTATGACTGCTTGTAGAGTAAAGAGTACTTTGTTCCAAGCTTGGGGGGATGCACCATTGTTTTCTGAGCTATTCCTATACAGCCAGCTTTGCCACACCAGCACTCCTCCTTCCCCAAGAACCCCCAACCCGGACTGGACTCAGATCTTCAGCAGGCTCTGCACTCCTGCTCTGATCCGCCACTAATTTCCTCCCACCAGGTGGGCTTGGGTTCAGAAGCAACTGCAGCTGTTCTGTAGCTGCACCTCCTCAGCTGCTCCTGGGGCAGTGGCTGAACTGTGAACTCTATCACCCTGTCCCCAGCAGCTTTTCTCACTAACCTTCTCTGTTGTCTTTGGTGTTTGTTGGTTGAGAAGTCTGGTAACTGCTGCAGCTCACTGATTCAGGGCACTAGGGCCCCTTTGCCCTGCTCCCGGTCTGGTTGGTCCTGCCACCACCCAGGCTGGATTCTGCTCCCCTCTGCTCTCAGCTCCATGCACGATAGACCTCACCCAGAGATCATCCAGGCTGTCCTGGGCTAGAGCACTGCTTCCCTCCGCTATTTTGTGGGCTCTGCAGTTCTTCTCTGTTGTCTTTGGTGTTTGTGGGTTGAGAAGTCTGGTAACTGCCACAGCTCACTGATTCAGGGTGCTAGGGCCCGCTCAGCCTGGCTCCTGGTCTGGTTGGTCTGCGCGGCCCATGCTGGGCTCTGCTGTGCTCCGCTCCCAGCTCCGTGCATGATAAACCTCACCCAGCAACCATCCAGGCTGTCCTGGGCTGGAGCCCTGCTTCCCTCTGTAGTTCTAGAATTGGTTCAGAGCCATTTTTTATAGGTTTTTGGAGAAACTTGGTGGGGAGCTCACGCTAGTCCCTGCTTTCCAGCTGCCAAATTGGCTCCACCCCCCAATTCACATGGATTTTTAAAAATTATGCCCTATTAGCTTAAACTGTCTCCATAAAAAAGGCCCCATTTCATACAAATATTCTTGATATTTTACTTTTGGTGATTTGCTTTAAGTAAACCATTTTTGATATGGTTCTCAAAAATTCTAGCATACGCACTACACTTGGGTATCTATTAAATATTTTGAGTATATGAATAAACCATGGATGTGGGAATGAATTAAAGATTTTGAGATAATCACCATAGATTATACACATTGCTTTCAAGCAACTGTTTCAATAGTTGCTGAATCAATAATTAGTATCTTTAGTAATGATTTTACTAGCCCCTCTATTGCTACCATTATTATTAGGGCTTCATCATATTTGTTAAATGATAACCCTTTGTAGGATTGCAAGGATCTCAAGACCCTTGGTTATAGTATACTACAGCTACCATAGTAGGTGGTAGAATATTTAATCGTGTTGAAACATTTAAAAATAATATAGTTAGAAAAGTAAATAATGATCAAAAGTAACGATATCTAATATTTACTTATTCTATAGAATGTTTTCCAGAACTCAGTGTATGTTAATAATTTATGATTATCTGATGGAACCATTTTTTAAACAGCCTTCTCATATGAAGCTATGCATACCCATAATTCACTTGGATGACTAAATATAGTGACTTCTTAGAGAATTGTGAGTAATTTTAAGTACTAGCAGGTACCAACTTGAACTAAGGCTTATAAAATCCTCAAGAATGGAAGAGATCTTAATTGGCTACAGACATTTAATTCATCTTCAGTAAACCTTTAGAATGTGCATCATTCTTTGGAACCAAGAAGCATACGATGAAATATAGCACTATTTTAATAAATAATATCCTTGCTGAACATATTAATACTAAACTATAGAAAGTTAAATCAAATGTAGACAAGATAAGTAAGCACTGTCAGAACATAATATATTCTGTTTTATTTGTCTAATGATAAACCACCCCAGAAATAACATTTAACATTGATATACACTCTTTTATCCAAGCAACAATTAATACAATGGATCTATCAATTATAAAAAAAAGTGATCTAACTTCTCTATGGACCTTTCTGTAATGCGAAATTTGGGGTTTCCTTCCCTTCTATCCAATTTACATCAAGTTAAATGACAACAAACCCCTGTTGTACCAAGTGAGTTTGTAAATCTTGTTTTAAATTTTTCTCCTATCTTAGAATTAAAACAATGCCTAACAAAGCCACCACTTGAAAATGAATGAGATCTTGCAAATTTATACTGGAACAAAATATTATTTAAGATTAAAATATTTGTAGATATTCTAGCAATTAAAAACAAAATCCATTTAAAGATGAACAGCTTAAGTGACACAGTTCCATAATTTCAGAAATCACATTTCTCTGCATGGCTTGCCTTTTTCCAATATAAATAAACACACTGTCTTTGTGCACACATTGTTTGGCTATCAAGCATCTGAATCACTAGACTCTCACACCTGGCTTGGGAATAGGTCCCTAAGTGGTGTTCATGAATTGAGTTTGTTGAGCAACTTCAATTTTTTTCTTGTCCATGACATTTAAGTTCTCAAAATAATTCTAGCATCTTCCTTATATAGCATTTGATTCTTCTTTTTGATCATGTATAAATGTTATTTTGAAAGTTTATGGGAAGTGTAAGCTCAGGAGGGACGTTATTAATAGCTGGAGAATAGCCAGGTTATTCAGTAATTTCATGGGTAAAACACTGATGAGCAAGGGAATTAAAAACATGTTGAAATTCTATTATAAAAACCCTATACAGTATTGCTGTTTATTATTTTGCTTATTCAAGTGCAGTTATAAAAAATGAATCCATCAGTGTGGCCCTTCACACTTGTGAAATTTAAGGTTTATGAGTTGTTTTGGAGGTCGAAGGTATTTTTCTGAGCCACTGGAAACTGCTCCCAAGGAATAAATCACATAGCAATAGAGATCCGTGGATTGGATTTTAATAAATTGTCATCATTTTCATGTTCATCATCAAGAAATATTTATTGAGCATCAAATTCTATTCAATCCAACGGGCATTATTAAACCCTGCTATGTATGTGGCATATTGGATGAAAGGCTGACTGTAGATGATCTAGGGTCAAGTCTTGCCTTTCATACCTACTACTATTAATGTGAGAAAGAAGAAATTGATTAACCTCTCAATGACCTCCCCCCAGAAGTTCTATAATATCCTAAATTATAGTGGATTTGTATATATCTGTAACACACACAGGAAACCAGATTACTTGACACTAAAATTTTTGAAGGACAATATTTCAACTTCAGAATGGTGCTTGTTATTTCATTCCAATCTGGAATATTTTGTCCAGTGTTGGTGCCATACTGGAGAAATTACACCAGTATATTAGATAACATTAAAAAGGATTGTCACCAGAATGATGGAAGCTCTGCAATATAAACCACAGAAAGAAAACATGAAGGAACTGGGGATGTTTAACCTTGATAGAGAAGGCTATGAGTTTGGTGCTAGTGGTGGTGGTGATGGTGGGGGTGGTACAGTTTTTATTGGTGGTGATTGTTATTTTGAGATGGAGAGGGAAGGGGGTGATACTAATCTTTGAGTACTTGAAATGCTGTCATGTGGAAAAGGATAAAACTCAGAACAATGAGTGCAAATTTAAAAAAAAATTAAGGAAAGACATTCCTAAACAGTCATTGCTATACAAAGTAGAATGAGTGGCTTCTTGGGAGGGATTCCCTCTCACTGGATATCATCAAGTAAAGTCTGAATGACCACTTAACAGGTTGTTTTCTTGAGAATTATTTTGTTTCTTTATGTCATTAAAACCCTACTATAGGTGTGATCCAGTAGAAAGAAGGCTGGTGGTAGCTAGATAACTGTTCAGATCCCTTTCAAGTCTGAAATTATTTGAGCTATTCATTCTTTGAGTTATTCATTTGCACTATAGAGCAAATTTCAACACTTTAAGTCACCAATGGCACTGAAGTCACAGGTCTGAATAAAAAAAAGTGCATGGCATTGCATTGGGAATGTACAGAAAAAAAAGGGGAGGAAAATAGTTGCTGCACTCATGGTACTACCTTTTTTTTTGATGTTTTGTTTTAATGGAAAAATACAGTTTTGGTTGCAGTTCCAAGGAAGCCTGAATACTGTGTGTCCATCTGTGTGAATGAGGCCAGTGGTTTAGCAATCCAATGCAGAACTGGAGCCTTTGGAGGAAAGGCAGATGGAGAGGGAACCAGTGGGTGTGGAAGTTACAAAGCTGGGGGTGGGGTGGGGGGGAGGGGATGTTCCTAGAAATCAGAACTACTCTCAAAGAGTGTGCTGTTGCCTGGAGAGCTTGGGAGTTCCTTCTCCTCCTCCTCAGAGGTCTTCCAAAGCTGGAAGATGAGTTTTCAGACAAGTCAGAAAGCATTTCTTAGGCACCAACTGTGTGCTAAGTGCTGGGGATACAAAGAAAAACTCTTGCAACTTGGTTCATTTCAATCCCACAAGCATTGATTAGTGAGTGGAAGTGACCAAGACTAGAGGCCCTTTCACAAGTAGCTTTTCCGCTACAAAGCTTCACACTTGCTTTATCATTACTGAGAACACGGACTGTCCATCCGAGGAATGGCAACCCCATTACCTGGCTAAGTGTACCAGGCAGCTTTGAGGGTCTGGATTGAGAGGCTAATGTGAAGAAGGGAGGAGAAGGCTCCAAGTATAGGGGAAGAATGTGGGAAGGGCTGGCAGGTCCATTAGCCTGGAAAGGCCAGTGAAAGGAATACTGTGTAGGCCTTTAAATGCCAGGCTGAGCACTTTGGAGTTTAGCTTAGGAGGAAGAGGGAGTCACTGAATATTTTTGAGTATGGGTGTGACATAGCCAAGTCTGTTTGTCCCTCGGGAAGATGACTTTGGTAACTGCATGGAGGATGAGTGGACAAAGAAGAAACAAGTTTGGAGGTTCCTTTAGTTGAGGTGAGAGCTGATTAGGGAGGACGAGGGAATGAGATTAGGTTGGAGGGCACACGAGTGGGTGAGGGAAGGAGACATCTGCTCCTTGTTCCATTGAGGCACTGCTCTTTCTAGCTGACCCTAATTCTGAGCAGGTGTTAACTGGTGAAGGTCCTGGGGAGCAATAGGGGTGAACAAAGGCTGGGAACACTTTCCATGCTTCATCTATTCATATCCCTCTTCCCCTCTCCCTTCCCCAGTTCCTGTGAGGCAGTGCAAAGTCAATATCTATGCCTCCAATTCTGGGACGCCATTATTGTCCTCATTTTACAGATGAGGAAATGGAGGCCCAAAGAGGTCAGGTGACTTGCTGAAGCTCACGGGAGGCTGGGAAATGTCAAAGCCAGTCACCCAATGCTCTCAAATAGAGACTCCACCTAGACCGGGGCCCCTTTGGGTGCCCTAGGCCAGTTTTATAGCTGTGCATGCAATGTCATGTGGTGGAGCAAGAGGCTCGGAAGATGCTCTTCCCTGGGAGGTCCTGGAGCACACCTGGAAGGCCCGGCCCAGGCCACTGTGGAAGGCCTAGGCTCTCACTTCTTTTTCCTCTGGATGACCATCCAGCCCTCTTCAGCAGCATCATGCCCAATGGAGGCCTGGCTAGTGGCAGCTGATGGACCAGCCTGGGCACCACGGGGCATGGCAGGGGTTTCCCTGATGTCAGTCACCTCCATTTCCTCAACAACCCCATCTATTTTTAACTCCTGGTCCGAGTTGTTCTCAACTGTCCGGAACTCCATGGCTCTGACCTCCATCTGCTTCTGGCCCATCTGAGCGATGAACTCTCTCAGCAACGGTTCTTCACCTCTCTGGCAGTAACTAAACACTGTCTGGAGCTGCTGGCTTACCTGGGGCAGGCTTCCATCTTCTACGAGGGTATCAAATTCGGTGCTCATGATGTCAGCCAGGAAACCCTCGACCTCATCCTGCTCCAAGTCAGCGTTCTGGACGAAATAGTCCCGCACCACTCCCCCGAGCCATAGCGCCTTCTCGAAGCTGTGGGCTCCCCCGAAGCTGTTCTCCACGGCGATCTGCAGTGCCGGCCAGGCCTCCAGCACTGCCCGAACACCAGCGCCAAACAAGGCCCACGACTGACCCGCTGACATTGCCGTGCCAGACATCGCCGTGTCTGACCCCGCCGCCGCCAGTCACAAGAGATCCGGTACTACTTTTACTAGATACAATCAAAGCGATAGCCGAAGTCTTAAAGCCACAATATTATATCTATAGTCAAAAACTTAGTTTAGCGGAGGTGGCATGATACAGTGGAAAGGATACTGGCTCAGGAGTAAAAAGATTCGAATTCAAATCCTGCTTCTGCTACAGGCTTTGATCTTGAGCAAGTAATTTAACCTAGTTGGGCCTCAGTCGCCTCATTTGTAATATGAAGTAATTAAACTATACAACCTCTGGACTCCCTTTCATTGCAAGGTCTAAGATATTATAAGGATGTAGGGAGTTGACTTTTTAATCCCCTTTATTCCAGGAGAAAGAAGAGAGCTCCTCAGTGTTCAAGTAGAAATAGAAATGTGTGAGGGAGGGTGGTGATGCTTATTCCTCTGGTGGTAAATTATTCTTGACCGTTAAGGCATCAAAATTATAACTGCAGGGCAGCTTCTGACCCAGAACCACAAAACGATGATTATCCCCTTCTTTGATGTGCACATTCTAATGCCATTAACTCTGAAGACAAAGGGGAGGATGCACTTCAGTACCTGGAGACTTCATTCCAGTATCTGATCAAACTCACCAAGTGGAAAAGGTAGCCAGGTTGTCTAACCTGAGTTTTGTGCAGTTTGAATAAATGAAAAGCCCTGGACCTGACACTAATCTTCTGGATTTATGGATTTCTTACTTGGCTGCATAAACTGCTTGGCTTTCTTTCCTCTAGTTGTAAAATGAGCTGCAGCCTAAATCCTAGTAGGAGGCTTTGGCTCTGAAAATGGGTTTTTTTTACTGCTAAAACAAAAGAGACAGTCTAGCTTTAATTTTTAGCTTAGGGGGTTAAAGGACTGGGAAAATAAGTGAAAATGTAGTGTCTTAGCTAAGCAGACAAGAGAGACCACTAGATATTTACAATAATTGGATATATTAATAACTTTGAATCACTATTATATTTATAGGTTCAAAATTTTTATAGATGGAAGGGGCCTTAAAAGTCATCTACTAAAATTCTGTCATTTTACAGATGGATAAACTGAGGCCCAGAAAAATGAAATAATTTGTCCAAGATCACACAATTAACAGAGTGGTAAAAATGGGGTTCAAACCCATGTCCTCTTACTCCAAAAGCCCTACATTTTCCTTCATATCACCCAGCATCTATTTTTCTCATTCTGCATATGTGTGTATGTAAATATATATATATATATATATAATATATATGTACACACACACACACACACATACATACATGAATATATGAAGCTGAGTCCTGTATCTAAATCTCATTCCAACTTTATTTCAAGCTCCAAATATAGCAGAATGTTATGGCCAAAGGTACATAGGAAAACAAATTATAGAACTGAAGAATTAACTGATAAATTCACAACACTTGGTCAATATTAAAGGAGAAAACCACTAGCCCTGATTTGGCCATATAATTTCCCATTCCTCACCTGTGCTGTGTGCTATGGAGACCTGACCTAAGATGGAAGCTATATGGCATGTGTATATTTCACCCAGAAAATTGATATTTCACTTAGGCTTCTTTTATGGCACGATTAGATTCCAAGGCCCAGTGTCCCTTTATGGTTTTTTAGAAAATCACTCAAGTGCTGCCTTTATCATTAAGAGAGCTGGTCTTTTTTCCTTTGGGGAATTTTAGTTCTTTTCTCCTCTTATATCTTCTGTGATCTTTTAGAAGGTCAAGCTATTTCTTCTGGTGGAGGGGAAGGTAGATGCTATAATCAACATCTTGATTGGCCTATCTTTCATAAAGCCTAAGGGAAAAATTGACCAGTTCTTACCCAGATTTAACCTTAAAATAAATAAATACTATAAGGATATGTTCTTTTGACTGAATGTTTTTAATTAGAGCAAAATGCTGATCCAGGCTGAGTTTTGAATAGGTGAAATTTGTCTTTGGCCCTCCAAGCTCCTTTCAGTGCATCCTAGCACCTCCTCTTCCCTCAAATTGGTATGAGTTCTGTTCACATAACAGCCTGAGAGCTTTTTTTTCCTGATGCCAATTTATCCTGTTGACTAGCTTCCCAGGCAGCATATTGGCGTACTCCACCTTACAAGTCTCCATTCTGTCTCAATCCTGAGTTTGTTCCTAAAGGGTACTTCTCCACTTCACCCCTTGTCTTCATAGACATATCTGTCAGGAAGCTCTTCGTTATGGACCAAGGTCTCTGTATCTTTAAATCTAGTTACAATCCAGTTAGTTTTAGCAAATGGTAAAATAGGAAGAGGCCAGAGGCAAACTCCAAATATTCATTCAATTCCTAGACAAAATACAATTTATGCCTTATTTTTAAGGTGACATTCTGGACATAGTAGCCTTACTTTTGCTACCTAGTACATTAACTTCAGACTGGACTACAAAGACAAGGTGGTACTAGAGGGAGTTAGTGGTCAAGCTCCTGCTAAAATAACCTATTTTAGATCCCTAATTAGAATTGTGAAAACCTGCTTAAGTACTTAAATTGTGTGTGTGTGTGTGTGTGTGTGTGTGTGTGTGTGTGTGTGTGTGTGGTTTGTCTGTTCTCAAAGAGGACCATAACATCAGGAAGATGTAGTCATCCAATTCAACTCCAATGCTAGGGGACACACTATGTCTTGAGGCAGCTGAGTTCATTAAAAATGATTCACCTTTACATACAGATGTAAGTTTGGAAAAACACCCACAACAACCCTGTGTGCTTAGCTACATTTTTGAGGTAAAGGATTTGAGCCTCAAGGCTCATGATGCCCAGAGAAATGATATGAGTTGTCGAAAATCTCATATAAAGTAAATAACAGAGGAAAGATTTTAATTCAGGTCCTTTGACACCAGATCTAGTGCTCTTCTTCTACACTATATTGCCTCTCAGGTTTGAGAAGATTAACTTGATTCTCTATCAATTTTAATTGATCCTATTTACGATTATTTTTTTCTTGTCCTATAACTGCCGAAGTCGTGGTTCTTTGTCTCTGAACTAAGTGCAGAAATTCAACTGGCTTGTAATGAGCTAAGATCAGAAAAAATCCAGCTCACCTGCTAATCACTGTTCTATTCTTACCTCAAGGAATTATACTGTTCTTGAGGATTACAGGTGGACATCACGGAATTTGCTTTAGTATCTTCATACCACCAAGCTATCCTTCAAGGATGTTTGGCTTGCTATCCAAAGAAGTCCGGCCCACTCTTTTTCAAGCCTGCAGGGTTAGATTCACACAGTGAACACTTCTTAGCCATGGGAGGGAAAGAGGAGGTTGTTGCTAGTACCCATTCCTAAACTTCCAACTAATCATATTGTTCTTCTTGCTGCAGCTACGTGACCAGTCATACTGTCTTCAACCCCATGATGTCACTTACTATGCTTTGTTCTTTGCTCTAACCTTATAAAAATTATTAAGTCTTCATCTCGAGGTCTTTGGCTAAAAACTGAGGAAAGCCACTAACCACTTTATTAATAGGTTCAGTGCCCCATTGATAAACTGTTATCTTGCTTGGAGAAAACATGCTTCCAGATACCTTTGTTGAACTATACTCTTGATAGGCTAAGTGACTTGTCCAATGTCATATAGTGTCAGAACTAGGACTCAAATATAGGTCTCATCTCCAAAGGCAGTGCTCCTTCCTCTGCACTTGAACTGTCTGCCATATCTTGATCTAAACTCTGGCTGTCTGCAGCTTCTTTTACTCTTCTTAGTTCTGCCTTCTGAAACCAAAGAAAAAGGAAAAAATGAATATATTGACCATAGCAACTTTTCATATAGAAAAAGACAATGATAAATAGTAATTTTTTAAGGAATATACTCCCAGTTTTTAACCAGGCCTGGTCTGGCATGGTTTTGAGTACTCCTCTGACCATCCTGATCATTCTCATCTGGACATATCTTAGGTTATCCATGTCTTGTGTATGTGGAACCCATAAAAAATACAATATTTCAGATATGGTCTGACTAGAAAATAGTAGGACTCTTATAATCTTAGTCAACTAGTATATATTAAGTGTTCTGTGTCATGATATAATCAGCACAATGTTATCCAAAAACAGAAGAACCTAGACAATTGCATGGATTGTAAAGAATCCCTCTTACATTTGTTCTCTGTGAAGACCATGTTCCACGACAATTGCATTTAACTTTGATGAAAACATCTGTTTTATGCTTCTCAATAAGAAAAAAAAAGTGCTGAAGCTTTTTGTGTTTACATCATAGTCCTTTCAAATCTTCTGACACCAAAAAGATCAAGCTTTCCATTGTAACAAAGAAAAATAATTAAACAAAAATGTGTAATAAACAAAGAATGAGCTTTTCTTAGAATGTGTACCTTATACTGTCCAAGTAGTCGCCTGTCTCTCTATTCTAAATGTAATCCTGGCACTATAAATTAACTCAGAAGAAAAAAAGAAAATAAATCAAAGGATTTAGCAGCTTTTTGAAAATGATATGTCCATAGAAGAGGTAAAACCACTATTAAAGGAGTATTGGGTATCTCACTAGTGTGAGCATTTGAGAAAAGACAGTTATAAAGATCATTTCAGCCTATGTGCCGACATCTTTTACAGACAATGGGTTAAATAATTTCAATGAAGAACTGAATAAAACTCAACAAATGAAATCAACTTTGTGACAGAAGGTAAGATTTAGTGAAGGTAGCAAAAACTGTGTTGGAAGAAAAATAATTTTTAAAAAGTGAAGAATACAGTGGACTTTTCTTAGAATATCTACCATATACTGTCCTAGTAGTCCCTTATTTCTCTGTTTTGAATATCTTGGTACTAGAAATTAGCTCAGAAGAAAAAAGAAAATCAATTAGATGATTAATTTCAAATAAAGAGAATAAAAGACACGCATTTCTCCTTTCAGTAGAGAGATGTAAGTCTATGAGTAAAGAATCTTGAATATATTATTAGATGTGGTTGCTCTGGTGGTCACTTTTGCTACTAACTTTCTTTGTTACACAGGTGGGTTCACTAAGTGGGTGTAGAATGTGTGTGTGTATGTGTATCCATAAAGGCTATAATGTTAAAAATACATAACATTTAAAGAGAAAATATGGTTCAGTAGTAAGAAATGAAAGAGACTAAAGGATTTGGAGTATGTAAAAGCTTAAATTTTATATAATAGTCATTTTCTTCAAAGAGAGTGTTAGAAGTCAGTGATGATGGCAAACAAAAAATAAAATCATAAAATATGAATTGATTATTTTTAATGGGCAAGATATGACTGGTTCCTAATGTCAGAGTCATTTCTGAATCAGCCATCTGTGCACAGTCACACCACTGACTTTTTAGAGCAAAAATCAAAATCGATACCAAAGTATTAGAAAGAATAAAAATAAGAAGATATGATACCCAACTCAGGTAGCTCAAACCTGACCTACTTAAACAAGCTGATGATGTAAAAAATGAGGAACAGATAAAATGATTATGGATTTGTTAAAAAGACATCAGCATGACTGACTTTGATAGACTTAGCCCTTCTCAGGAATTCAGGGTCCTAAAACAATTCCAAAGGACTCATGATCGAAAATGCCATCCACATCCAGAGAAAGAACTATGGAGTCTGAATGCAGAGAGAAGCAGAATATTTTGTTATTGTTGTTCTGTTTTGTGTTTTTTTCTTTCTCATAGTTCCTCTCATTCATTCTAATTCTTCTATACAACATGACTAATGTGAAAATATGTTTAATAGGAATGTATATGCAGAGCCTTTATCAGATTGCACATAGTCTTGGGGAGGGGGATTGGAGAGGGGGAGAAAATTTAAAACTTATGGAAGTAAATGTTGAAAACTAAAAATAAATAAATTAACTTAAAAAAACACCTCACCATGGACTATCATTGTTTCTTAAGGAAATTTAATCAATGCAAGTTCATTTTCACAATGAGGCCTCCAGTGGAGCCTAGCAACATTGGTAACCAGTATACCCCTTGTCAAAAGTACAGCTATGGCAGCCAAAAGAGCAACACGTTTTTAAAATATAAACTCATTTGTAAAACCTATGGTAGGAGCTAGGTGAAAAGCACCACTTTGTCAACAGTCAGAAACAGTGGGCAGAAGAATGTTTACAGAGAGCTTGATAAGAGACCCTACTAATGCAAAGAGTCCTGAGGCTATTTAACGATGAAACTTAAAGAAAACACCAAATCAGCAAACAGGTGAAAATACATATAAAAGCTATACATAAATACCTTTTTCCTTTATCCAAGTGATTGAGTAAAAACAAATAACCAGTCAAAGATGCCACACAAGAGACTTCCCTCCTAGCTAATGCTAATCTGCTAGTTGTCTGTCTTTGAGTTAGACCAGTCAAATCCACATAACTATACTTCAACTTTCTCCTGTGTCATTGCCACTGGGAAGGAATACAAACTCTTGGTCATAATTTAAAGGGTTTTTGTTGTTTGTTTGTTTGTTTTTTTACCATGTCTTCAACCTACCTTTAACATATTATTATGCTTTAATCTCCTTCATACTCCCTTTGGTCTAATCAAACTGGCCTTGTTCTTCCTCATACATGATATTCATACACCTATCTCTGGCTTTTTTCATAGGCTGTGCCATATGCCTTGAATGCAATCAAACCACCTCTTACAATTCCTAGTTGCTTTCAAAGTAGAGCTCAACTGTCTCCATCCTATGCAATGCCTTTTCTGATTTACCCAGATGCTAGTGCATTCTCCCTAATACCTTATATATTGCATGTATGTGTATATATATATATATACATATACATGTATGTACATGTGTGTGTATTTTTAAATCCCTGCAATAACGAATCAAGCCCTGTATTAACTTGATTATATGTTAACTTGATATATGTCATTAACTTGATATGTGTCAACATGTTATCTTTCTATGATAGAACATAAGCTTCTGGAGAGCAGAAACTTTTCCATTTTTGTCTTTTTTCCCCAGGACTAAAGATAGTGTCTGGCACATAGTAGGTACTTAATGAATATTTGTCAATTTGCTGATTAGGAATTTTCCTGCTTTCCATCATTTTCTTTATCTCGGCTTTACATTGTCATTTATTCCTTCTTCTTTAGGTTGAAAATCATTTTCTTTGATAATATAAAAGAAACAATAGAGGAGTTGAACATTCCTGCCCTCTTTGTGTCATACATTACTGTTGCCCTATCTTTCCCAAGTAAGAGATATATTCCTTCACTGTTTAGGTTTTGAAATGATTTTTTGGTTAAGTTTTTTGCATAATTTCTCCACATCCTAGGCTTTAGTCTTCCTGATACTATTCATAATTTCAGAGATTTCTAGCTAGAAGGAACCTTAAAGATCAGTTTATAATTCTTTCATTTTGCAATTAAAGAAGTTGAAGCTATAAGGCTAAAGTGATTTGCCTAAGATCACACAAGTAGCAAATAGTAGAGCTGGACTTGAACCCATGAATTATGGCTCTAGAAGTACCATTCTTTTCCACTGTATCAGTCTGCCAAAGAAGGAGATGCACATTTTTTTCAGCACTTTCCTAACAAAAAGAGTACATCTGTGAAATACTGGATCTTTTTTGCTGTTATTGTTCTTAGAATAATCGAAAAGAGAGGAGAAAAAACAAGATTAAAGTCCCCAAACCAGAACACCAGACAAGCAACTCCTGTGACTTCTCCCTATGTAATTGTGGAAAACTTGCTTAACATTCCTGGGCATCAGTTTCCAAATCTATAAAATGATTAGTTTGGACTAGATGAACTCTGAACTCCCTTCTAATCTGGCATACAAAACTATGAATCCTGTCTCTTTTCCTCTCCATTTCCTCTCCTCTCCTCTTCTCTCCCTTTTTTCCTTCCTTCATTCCTTTACTCCCTCTTTTTTATATATGTTGAATGTGCAGCAAAGGTGGAATAAGCCAGTGAAAATGTTCAGTAAGCAGTTGAAGAGGTGAAGCTGGTATACAGGAACACGATTTAGATTACCTATGGGTATATACTGAAGAGTCATTCTCATAAAGCCAATAATTGAACTTATGAGACCAATCGAAAATAGTTTAGTTTCTATAGGCCATAGGCTTACTATACACACTTCAGATAAATATTTTCCTTGGCTCAGAAGAACAATGATCACCATTTCTCAACAACATTCTCTTATATTATAACAAGATTTATTGTCCTGCATAATCAATAGTTGCTAAGAAATTATAAGCAAATAAAGGTGAGAGAATTGTCCAAGTAGTCTGTAATATGAAACCAAAGTTTCTGATTTAAAGTAAATGCAGACACACCTTAGCCAGTTATCTGAACAAATTTATTGCCAATATTTCAATGATTGTTTTACATTTTATACTAAGTATAATGTTATCACCTTCCTCCTCCTTCCATTATGTTAATCAACCAAACACAAAATTCTCAGGTGGTGCTGTGTCTATGCAGCTGCTGCCAGCAACCAAGAGGCTATTGATTTGATAGTTGTTGTTTTTGGATCAGTGTGAGCCTGGCACTTCCCAGATTCTATTGCAGCCAACCCATCTTGGCTCACTGGGCACAGTAAACCATCCCATGCCAATAGGAAGGACCTGCTGAGTGGAATAAATCACTTGAAAAAGCTTAAAAGCAAGTGCTATTTAGATTTTTTTAGGTCCAAATTATGTTTGCCTTACTCTACCAACCATGGCATAGGTGAGAGAGGGATCTTCAAAAGACCTACTAATCTATTCAAAATGAATTGGGGCTGGGGGACTGATGTGTACATGGCCATCTTGGGTCAAATTTAGTTAAGAGTATTTTTCCCTGGGTTAAATCTGTATTGTGTGAGGGTGGGGTGATGGTGGTACTTAATTTGAGTTCCTAATATTTTCCAGTTTATCCTATTGGAACCCACTGATGAAGTGGAATTTTGCTAAAAATCATTTTTGAAATTAATATCTCTCTTACTGATCTTTGGCCATATGCTTTAGCATTTCATGTAAGTCTACTTTGTGTTTCATTGTCTGCTAATGCTTCCATTGTCTCACTATAGCTTGAGAGGTCCCAACATTCAACAAAATAACTCTAGCAGAGTACAAAGTCAGGAGACTCGTACTCAGTGAGAGGAGCTTCAAACAAAGATCCAAAAGTGGAGTCCAGTAAGTTCAGGTAGCTTCATCAACAGAAATTTGCTCACCAACTGATGAGTTCTTATATATATTTTTTCAATAATGGCAACAAATGAAGGAATAGTATGGATAGCAGAGTACAGGTAGCAATGCAGCTGAACTCTCCCAACATTCCCTTCCAAATAACTTTAACTACTCAAGTCAAATTTTAGAGCAGTAGAGCTAACAAAAGGTCAGAATGAGGCATTTTTTCCAGCTTAATACAACTTAGTAGTTCAGTAGAAGAGATCTGTGACACCAGGGTTGGAGCCTAGCATGGCAGCAGCACAAGCAGTAAGCCCTGGAGGTGACCAGAGTAGTGGCGGCAGCAGGAAGCAGCAGCAGCAGCAGCAGCTTTGGGATCCCTCGGCCCAGAGACAGTAAGAAGAACAGACAAATGGTCAGAAATTACAGAGGAAACTGCTAGCAGTGGGTGAAGTTGGTACTGATTTGCCACTCTACTGTCCATAAGTAATTCTAGTCACAGTTGCAGAACAGAGAGGAGCACTTATAGTCTTGTTGTTGTATGTCCTTTGTTCTTGGAGAGGAGCAGGACATCAGGGTGGTGATGCTATGACATGCCAGTGAATTGTATTAAAATGGGGGAGGGCTATGCAAAGTCACCAGCCTTAGTTTCTCCTCCGGAGCCATCTGAGTCCAGTAGAGAGATATAGATCAGGATGAATGGAGATGACACTGGATGTGATGGGACACCTTGGCCTTTTAAGTCAGTCTTAAGGGAGCAAGGACCCTGCCTGCAGTCCTGAGGTGGTAAAGAACACCAGTGTTTGTAGCAGCAGGAGAGCAGGAGACCCCATCACTGTTCTAGGGCAAAGAAGATCAGAGCTAGTGCATGTGGCTACAAGGTACCTCATAGAACAAATGCTACATTTACATAAACCTTAGAAAAAGAAAAACTAAGGGATCTACTGCTAGATTAAGATCTCCAACTAAAAACTAACAGATCTACTAGTCAACCACTTCAGAATCAGATTTAGTAGCAGAAGCCTAACCTAGAATAAAATGAATGGGAAAAAATAGCGTTATTATGTTAACAAAATTGAATGCAAAATTCTTTCTGAACAAGTACAACAGATGACATTAATTTGCCAAGTTTGGATATTAGGTAAGCAGACACTGGTCTTATTCCTGATTTTCCTTTACCATACTCTTAGACAAAAATGATGTCTGATGTCTCCATAGATATGAATACCTCTCGGTTCCAGTCCATCAGCTTTTTAGTCTGTGCCATATGACCTTTAGACCATTTCATTTCTTTACTGTAAATTGTAAAATCAGCCTGCTCACTCTACTCTCCCATTTATTTATAAACTCATCCTGGCAGTTCTGTTAGGTGGGTTCTAATCTAGTACAGGGCTCCTTCACAGTTTATTTCTAGCTCCATCAGGGTGACTGCTGCATTTCCATCACAGGACCATGGTTGTGGCCCTAGGAGCTGAGTCACAGTTTCAGGGTGAAGAGAAATAATAGCACTTGTGGCTACAGGGGACCAGAGGCCCTTCCTAGATAAAGACCAGAGGGGAGACAAGGAGAGCAGTGACCATACCTCTCCCAGGATCACACAAACTTGGAAGCACCAAAAACTTACAGATCTCCAGAACTAGCTCTGAAAACAGCAGCACAAAAAAACCTGAAACTTGGGACAGTGCCTCCCCAGCCCCAGGAAACCACAGAACAACTTTAACATAAAGTTCAAAGCCAAGAAATAGGCTGGAAAAATAAACAAACAACAATAACAACAACAACAAAGAATCTGACCATAAAAAGCTACTATGGTGGCAGGAAAGACCTAGTCATAAACTCAAACAAAGAAAACAACGTGAAAATAGCTGCAAACAAATCCTCAAAGAAAAATCATATTTGGATCAAGACCAAAGAGAATTCCTAGAAGTAATGAAAGAGATAAGAGTGGTAAAGAAAAAAAATTGGAGAAAATGGGAATGCTGCAAGAAAATTATGAAAAGAGAATAAACAGTCTGGCAAAAGAAAGAAAAATACTGAAGAAAACACCTTAAAAACAAAATTGGACAAATGGCAAAAGAGGCACAAAAATTCACTGAAGAAAATACCACCTCAAAAAGTAGAACAGGCCAAATGGAAAAGGAAATACAAAAAACTTAATCAAGAAAATAATTCCTTAAAAATTAGAACTGGGCAACTGGAAGCTAATGGCTCCAGGAAACAACAAAAAACAACAAAACAAAATCAAAAGAATGAAAACATAAAAAGAAAATGTGAAAAATATCATTGAAAAAAGCTGACCTGGAAAATAAAATGGGTAGAAATAAAATTAATTATTACTTGGAAGCTATGATCAAAGAAAGAGCCCAAACATCACATTTCAAGAAATTATCAAGGAAAACAGCTCTGGCACCTTAGATCCAGATAGGTATAGAAAGAATCCACCAGTCACCTCCTGAAAGAAATCCCAAAATGAAAATTCCAAGAAATATTATAGTCAAATTCCAGGGCTTCCAGCTCAAGTAAAAAATACTGTGAGCGGCCAAAAACAAACAATTCAAATATCACAGAACCACAGTCAGGATCACACACAATTTAGCAGCTTCTGCCTTGAAGCAGCAGAGACATTAGAATTTGATACTCTGGAAGGCAAAGAAGCTAGGATTACAACCAAGAATGACCTACCCAGCAAAACCGAGTATAATCTTTCTGGGAGAAATGGATATTTAATGGAATAACGGACTTGCAAGCATTCCTGATGAAAAGACCAGAGCTGAATAGAAAAACTGACAGTCAAACATGAGACTAATAAGAAGCATAAAAAGGTAAAAAAAATAATCATAAGGAACTCAACGAAGTTAAACTGTTTATATTCTTATATGAAAAGATGATACATGCAACTCCTAGGAACTTTATCATTATTAAGGCAGTGAGAAAGATTCCCCATAGACAGGGGGCTTGGGTATGAATTGATTATGTTGAGATAATCTCTCATTCCTCCCCACCCCCCGCAAAAAAAAAAAAAATGAAGGAGTGAGAAAGAAGAATGCACTGGGAGAAAGGGAAAGGGAGAAGCAGAATGGAAAACATTTTCTTCATAAAAAGGTGCACAAGGAAATGATTTTTATGCTAGAGGGGGAAATGGGGAAGAGAGGATGAGCAATACTTGAATCACACTTTTATTGGAATTGGTTTGAAGAAGGAAGAAAAAATGCATACATACATACATACCCTCAGTTGGGTATAGAAAGAATCTTTCTCAATAGGCAAGTAGGAGGGGGTAGGGATAATAGATGTGTAGGGGAGGAGATAAAAAGGAGGGTGGATTAATGGAGGCAGTGGTCAGAAACAAAATAGACTTTTGAGGAGGGACAGGAAAAAATAGAGAAAAAAAGATAAACAGAAGAAAATAGGATGGAGGGAAATCCACAATCATCAGAACTGTGAATAAGGGATAAGATAACACAAAAAATGGAAGCAGAATGGACTGTAAACCAGAATCCAAGAATATGTTGTATAAAAGAGACACACTTCAAACAATTCAAACAATTCAGTTCAATGGGCCTCAACTGAAATGAGTTGCCTTATTCAGCAGTGAGTTCTCTGTGCCAAGATATATGTAAACATTGGGTAGCTGAACATCTGTCAAAAATATTGTAGAAAAGATTCATTTAGTACATACAGTATTCATATAATACATGATATATAGTGTTCCTATCATTCTGGTATTATATTACTGTACCTGAAATCTATCGTCAAATTTCTTTAGCCATTCCACATGGATATTTTACCCAAAGATTTTCTGAGTTGACAAAAAAAATCAGAGGCCATCTCATCCAACCTTACATTTAAACAAAAAATACCGTTTTTATAGACAGTCCATTTTGCTTTGGTTTTTTTCTCTTTCATCACCTCTAAATGTCTGCCTTCTGGAGCAAGGTAAAACAAATCTATTCACTCATCCTGTGACAACCTTTGAAATTCTTAAAGTCATCTGTTATGTCCTCTTTACAATTTAGTTCTCTTCTCCAGGTTAATCATTTTCACTTCCTACGATGAATTAACATAAGACATAAACCTGAGGCCCTTCACCATCTTGGTTACCCTGCTCAACACTAAATACCATCTTGATATACTTTATAAAATAGGGCACCCAGAATGGAATACAACATATGGCCTAACTAGGACAAAATATAGCACAATAATCACCTACCCTATCTTGTTTTTAATTTTTATTTTACTACATTCAGTTCCATAGGTTTTTGGGTTCTGAATTTTTTCTCCCTCCCTCTCCGTCTCTCTACCCCCCAAGATGGCATGTAATCCAGTGTAATTTCTATATTTACCTTCACATTGAACTTATTTACATAATAGTTCAGTTGTAAAGAAGAATTATAACCAATGGAGTATATCGTGAAAAAGGAGAAACAATACCAGAAAAGAAGGAAAAAGAAAAAAAGAGAGCAAATAGTTTGTCTCCATCTGCATTCAGACTCCATAATTCTTTCTCTGGATGTGCATAGCTTTTTCCATCATGAATCTCTTGGGACTGTCTTTGAACCTTGCATCGATGAGAGGAGTCAAGTCTATCAAAGTTGGTCCTTACAGATACCGTGAATCTCTAATCATGTGTATTCATCTCCTGGTTCTGCTCCCTGCAGTCAACATCAGTTCATATAAGTCATTCCAAGTTGTAATGAAGTCCACCTGCTCATCATTTGTTACAGCGCAATAGTATTCTATTACATTCATATACCACAATTTGTTTAGCCATTCCTCAAGTGTTGGGCACATGCCTTGATTTCCAATTCTTTGCCACCACAAAAAGAGCTCCTATAAATATTTGTGTACATACGGGTCCCTTTCCCACTTAAGTGATTTCTTCGGGATACAGCCTTAGGAGTGGTATTTCTGGGTCAAAGGGTATGCACATTTTTTTTTTAGCAGGCATAGTTCAATTTGTTTATTAAAAACATCTATGTGGTTGCCACAGCAGCTGCCTGGGTCCTCTGCACAGACACTCGAGTGTGAGTCTTCACAAGATGGTCGGTGAATTCCTGATAGGGAGACTTAGTGAACACAGTCTCCTTCCACAGGTCTGGGGTTAGATAGCTGTATGTTTTGGAGATAGCATCAAAGGTAGCTTTAGCAAAGTTGCCCAGAGTGGCAGTACAGCCTCTTGCAGAAGTATAGCAGTCATCAATTCCAGCCATCATCAGGAGTTTCTTAGGCACAGGAGCTGAGACAATGCCAGTACTTCTAGGAGCCGGGATCAGGCGCACCAGAACCGATCCACATCGCCCAGTGACCTTGCAGGGCACTGTGTGAGGCTTGCCAATCTTGTTCCCCCAGTAGCCACATCTCACAGGAACAATGGACAGCTTGGCCTGAATGATAGCACCACGAATAGCCGTGGCCACTTCCTTGGAGCACTTGACACCCAGACCAACATGGCCATTGTAGTCACCGATGGCCACAAAAGCCTTGAATCTAGTACGCTGTCCAGCTCTAGTTTGTTTCTGGACAGGCATGATCTTCAGAACCTCATCCTTCAATGAAGATCCCAGGAAGAAATCTATGATCTCAGACTCCTTGATCGGGAGCGAGAAAAGATAGATCTCTTCCAAAGACTTGATCTTCATGTCCTTAACTAGGCGGCCCAGCTTGGTGACAGGAACCCACTCCTTGTCTTCGGCCTTTCCTCCCCGGGCTCCGCGGCCCCGGCCTCGGCCTTGGCCACGGCCCCGGCCTCGACCTCGGCCCCCACTGCCGAAGCCACCGCGGAAGCCACCCCGACCTCCGACTCCAGGGCCCCCCGGGGCCTCCCGCACCTCCTGCAGCACCGGCGTCGTCCGCCATTTGGTGTTCACTAGAAGTAGCAGGGTATGCACATTTTATAGCCCTTTGGGCATAGTTCCAAATTGCTCTCCAAAATGGCTGTATCAGTTCACAACTCCACACATCCTCTCCAGCATTTATCATTTTTCTGTTTTGTCATGTTAGCCAATCTGACAGGAGAGATGTGGTACCTAAGAGTTGTCTTGATTTGCATTTCTCTAATCAACAGTGATTTAGAGCATTTTTTCATATGACTATAGATATCTTTAATTTCTTCCTCTGAAAACTGCTTGTTCATATGCTTTTACCATTTCTCAATTGGGGAATTACTTGTATTCCTATACATTTGGTTCAGTTCTCTGTATATTTTAGATATGAGGCCTTTATCTGAGACACTGGTTGTAAAGATTTTTTTGAAATTTTCTGCTTCCCTCCTAATCTTTGTTGCATTGGCTTTTTTACACAAAAACTTTTCACTTTAACATAATCAAAATTATCCATTTTGCATTGCTCTCTATCTCTTTTTGTGTTATGAATTCTTTGCTTTTCCATAAATCTGATTGGTAAACTATTCCTTGCTCTCCCAAATTGCTTATAGTATCAGCCTTTATTCCTAAATCATGAACCCATTTTGGTATAACCCTTATACAGTGTAAGATATTGGTCTATGCCCAGTTTTTGCTACACAACTTTCCAATTCTCCCAGTAGTTTTTGTGAAATAGTGAATTCTAAACTTTGGGTTTATCAAAGAGTAGATTGCTATAGTCGTTGAGTATTGTGTCTTGTGTACCTAACCTATTCCACTGATCCACCACTCTGTTTCTTAGCCAGTACCAAGTAGTTTTGATGACTGCTGCTTTATAGTACACTTTAATATCTGGTATGCCTAGGTCACCTTTTCTAGCATTTCTTTTCATTAATTCCCTTGATATTCTGACCATTTGTTCTTCCAGATGAATTCTGTTATTATTTTATCCAGCTATGTAAAATAATTTTTGGTAGTTTGATTGGTATTGCACTGAATAAGTAAATTAGTTTAGGTAAAATTGTCATTTTTATTATATTAGCTCAGCCTAACCATGAGCAACTGTTTTTTTTTTTCATTTATTTAGATCTGACTTTAATTATGTGAAAAGTGTTTTGTGATTGTGTTCATATAGGCCCTGGGTTTGGCTTGGCAGATAAGACTCCCAAATATTTTATAGTGCCTTCAGTAACTTTGAATGGAATTTCTCTTTCTATCTCTTGCTGTTGGGCTTTGTTAGTAACGTGTAGGAATGCTGAAGATTTATGTGGGTTTATTTTATATTCTGCAACTTTGCTAAAGTTATTTATTTCAAGTAGTTTTTTACTTGATTCTCTTGGATTCTCTAAGTAAATCATCATAACATCTGCAAAGAGTGATAATTTAGTTTCTTCTTTGCCTATTCTAATTCCTTCAATTTCTTTTTCTTCTCTTATTGCTAAAGCTAACATTTCAATGCCAATCTCATTCAGAATGCATCTAGCTTATCCCCATTACATACAAACCTGATGGTTTTAAGTAGATGCTTTTGCTGTATCCCATAAGTTTTGGTATGTTGTCTCATTATTATCATTCTCTTGAATGAAATTTTTAATTGTTTCTATGATTTGTTCTTTGACCCACTCATACTTTAAGATTAGATTATTTAGTTTCCAATTAATTTTAAGTTTATCTTTCCATGGTTCTTTATTACAAATATTTTTTGTTGCATCATGATCTGAAAAGGATGCATTGACTATTTCTGCCTTTCTGCACTGGATTGTGAAGTTTTTATGCCCTAGTACATGGTCAATTTTTGAGTATGTACCATGTACCGCTGAGAAGAAAAAGTATATTCTTTTCTATCCCCATTCAGTTTTCTCCAGAGGTCTATCATATCTGCCTTTTCTAAAATTCTATTCACCTCCTTAACTTCTTTTTTGTTTATTTTGAGGTTAGATTTATCAAGTTCAGAGACGGGGAGGTTGAGGTCCCCCACTAGTATAGTTTTTCTATTTCTTCCTGTAACTCCCTTAACTTCTCCTCTAATAATTTGTAAGCTATACCACTTGGTGCATATATGTTAAATAATGATATTGCTTCATTGATGCCTTTTAGCAGGATATACTGTCCTTCCTTATCTCTTTTAATTAGATCTATCTTTGCTTTTGCTTTGTCTGAGATTAGGATTGCTACTCCTGCTTTTTGTTTACTTTAGCTGAAGCACAATATATTCTACCTACCTTATCTTTGATAGTATAATTGATACAGACTGAGATTTCATTAGCTTTCTTGGTTAAAGGATCACACTGTTGACTCACATAACCTTGTAGCACACTAACATTCCTAGGCTTTGTTTTTTTTTTAATTTTTCAGAATGCTATATAAACTTTTGGATATTTTCATTGTTCTCCTTTAGAAACTCCCCAGGATTACATCTTTTATTTTCATTGTTCAATCAAGAGCCAGACAAGGCATTATCTTGTTTTTGCCAGAAAAAAATAGGAAAGTTTAATATAGTAAGTAAGCAGATTGCCTCACAGTATTTTATATTATTATGAATGCACCCTAGTATCATAATTACTTTTCTGAACTTAATATGCTGCATTTTTAAGACGTCTCCATCCTGTGCTTATGCAATTTACTCCCCCACACTGGCATTCAGATTTGTTTAAAAAACAAGTAATTCATTGCCTCCTGCACTTTACAGAACTAAACAAACTCACTGTGGAATGAAGACATGGATAAACTTTCAATAAGCTGAAATGGCCTATTTTATTCCCTGATGGAAAAATTCTATTTCTTTAAAAAAAAGCTTCCTCACAAAAATCTTAGTATTTGAAGGAACATCAGGGGCCATCTAGTCCACCGTGCAAAACACATAGGTGAGTTAGAAGCTCCTACCTCCTACATAGGAAACAGGATCTTCTACTTTCTCAAATCCAGTTTGTTATGATTACTGACCTCTTGTTTCACAGTTTTAGAAACACTTCTGAAATAAACACCCAAAATAAATGAAATTGTAACCTATTGATAAAATGCCAACTCTGTACTAGCAGGAAGGGGAGGAGCAGGCATCATCCAGTAGAAATACATCCTTCTGGGTTTATGTGCTGCCGATTCTGACTAGGTGAGGAGGCTGCTTCCTTTTTTCTTTTCAGAAAATTAACACCTAGATGTATTTCTGTTTTCCTCTTTACTTTTCCTTCTAGCCAACATAATAAGATGGTTTCAGTTAAACTTACCTACCTAAAATGCTACTCTATTAAGTTATTCATATCTTGTAAATTACTAAGATTTGATTGAATTTTTTAAAAAAGATGTTTGTGTCAAATGTCTTGATGAAATCCAGACAGTTCATATCGATGGAATTATATCTATCTACTATTTGGCAAATAAACCTATTGAAAAGATAAAATATGTTTAGTCTGGCATGACTTGTCATTAATAAATCCATGGAAGTTCTTGGTCATCATCTTTTTTTAAGTAATCAAAAGCCCTCCTTTTAATAATAGTCTACTCTGAGAGAATTCCATCAGGAATCAGAATCAAGCTCATTGTCCCATATTTTAAAGCAACAGCAACCACCATTACTCCTTATATTTATAGAAATTGAAAAAAAATATGATTTCTTAACAATAAATTTATGAAGTAGTCAGTAAAAGTATTACTAAATATTTCACATATGAGAAATGACTTCATAATAATTATTCAGCTAATACCTACAGTTCGGTTATGTCATGCCACTTCACCCTTCTCCACTCTTCCTCAATATATGGATGTCAAATTGATATTCATGAAGGACATGATATTTATAAAGGACATAATGATCACCTGCTCAAGAACTTCCAGTGGTTCCCTATTACCTCTAGGAGAAAACACAAACCTTCTTCTTTGGCATTAAAAATCTTTTACTCTCTGTCTCTACCTTTTTTACCAGATTTTCAGACTGTTTTCGTATTAGTCCTACAATACACACTCTAATGACTAAACTGGCTTTTTTGCTGTTCCTCATATACAATAGTCCACTTCTTACTTCTGCCCACACTGTTTTCCAAGCCTGGAACACACTCTTATCACAACTGCGTCCTGGAACTCCTACTCCTCTCAAGGCTAAGCTCAAGTATCACCTTCTATAAGAGGTTTTCCAGATTTCTCTAGTTATTACTGTTTTTCCTTCCAAAACTATTTCGCATTTTGTATATATTCTGTACATACTTGCCTGTGTAAGTATTGTTTTCTCTAAGTAAAATGAAAACCCTTGTTTTTGTCTCTGTATCCTCAACCACTACCACACTCCCTGACCCATAGTAAGAGCTTAACAAATGTTTCCAGATGTAATTTTCCTATTGATCATCCAGACAACATTCACCTATCTTCATTTTCAAGGTTCATCCTCTATTCAAACACTCACAGTGGTTCTCCTAGTAGTATGGGATCTATATCTTTTGGGCCAGGGAACCTAAGCTCAATTAACAACAGGTAGGGGCATACTCACTTTCATCTCATTTATCTTCTATTTCTATTCTTTGTTGGCCATTTCTATTCTCTCCTCCTTTTGAAAGATCCTTTGCCCTTAACAGAGTAAAACAAAACAAAACAAAATGAGAAAACAACAACAATAACAGAGACAAAATAGGAGTTGAGTAAGCAAGTAAAAAAAGTAAACTTCTTTAATTACCTGCTATCATATTTTCATTAATAATTTTGGGCCCCTATTTATTCCATGATTTTCTTCTTGTTCCCAACATAGGAGCAGTAGCAACAGCAGCAACAACATTAAACATTTATTGGGGTCTACTTAATTCAAGGTGCAGTATTGGACACTGGAGGTACAAAGACAAAAGCAAACAGTCTTTGCTCTCAAAGAGTTTATGTTCTACTGGTGCATATAATGTGTACACAGACAAATATCACTAAAGGAAATTTGTAGAGTGAGAAACTAGATACTGGGTAGAGAATAGAAAATTGTAGAGAGAAGATGACACTTGAGATCAACCTTCTCTTCCTTAAAAAAAAAACCCAATATTTAACAGTAATAGCCAACCAGTTCATATTGTTTCCTTGTTTTCTTTTTGCAATGACTATTGTTCCATAACCTTGCAACCCTTCTGTATTCATCTTTAGTTACCTGCTTTCACTTTTACCTTTTTTATGTGTTCTCTGAAAATCTGAATATGTATTGATTAAGCTGCATGTTTAGCCATATCATCTCTTAAGACACAGTTTTCTCCCCGACGAAGATTAATTGTTCTTCCGTCAATAGATTTTCATTCATAAGGGGCCCATGGATCAGGCTTCCTTTTTAGAATCTCAAGAAATGTGATTCTACCTAATTTATATCTGACCCCTCTAAAATCCACCTTTAATGGAGTAAAGAGTATACATCATACTAGGGCAGCTATGTGGCATAGTGGATAGGGTGCCGGGCCTAAAGTCAGGAAGACACATATTCCTGATTTTAAATCTGGCCTCAGGCACTCACTACCTGTGTGACCCTGGGCAAGTCACTTAATGCTGTTTGCCTCAGTCCCTCATCTGAAAAATGATTTGGAGAAGGAAATGGTAAACCATTCCAATATCTTTTCCAAGAAAATCCCAAATAAAGTCATGAAGAGTCATACATGAGTGAAAACAACACATCCTACTGTGTACTGTGTCCGAGTTCCATTCTCGTGTATTACAACATCTAATGTTAGTAATTGTCCCCCAAGGTTCGCCTTATCCACTAACTTTATCCACTTTATCTTTATCCACTAACTCTTACGGATTAAAAAGTTAAATTTAAAAGTAACCCTTGTCATTCCTTCCACCTTCTTAAAATCAAAATGCTAAGCAAGAGGTATCTAGGATCTGTTAGCAGGTCTGCTTTTATCAGAGCAGAAAACTCCCACATATATAAACGGATAGTTGAAGGCCATCATCGTGACCTCATTCTGACTTTATGCCTGATTTTGTTCAGCCATCTGGAACTTAATTCCTAATTCTTCTCACTGTTCTGGCTTACATTACAGCCTCAAGACAATACTACTATTAATTCTATCATTCTCCTCTCCAAAATTCATGGATTTCTACATGGTTAGGGGTCATCTTGCTACACAAGACTACTTCCTACCTAATCTTCCTTTATAATAAAATGTTTGTACACTTCCACTGTAGTCACGTATCATATCACACTATGTTTCAGAAATGTTTAAATATGAAATATCCAACAACAGAATTCTAAAAACTGACTTTTTCTATACAGTGTGTGTCTAGACAACAGTTGAGGAGGAGGGGAAGGAGAAGGGGAAGGGGAAGAAGAAAGAGAAAGGGAAGTGGAAGGGGAAGGGAAAGGGGAAGAAAAAAGGGAATTCATTGCAAATGAGTCAAAAGTGATGTGGTTAGGAAACCTTTAAAAAAGATGCTATCTAAATTGCATTAATAGAAACACAATGTCTAGAATTAGAAAAGTCATAAGCCTAGTATAATTTACATTAATTACATCTCATTTGGCTTATCATATCCAGTTCTTCATAATACATTTCAGGGAGGACATTGACAAATACATTGACTGTTCCAAGAATAATAATAATGATATGGTTATTGTAAACAATAATGTCATGTAAGTTGAAATATTTAACCAAGAGAACAAATAGGAACGTTGCCCTCTCCCAAAGAGTATCAATAAAACATTTTTAAAATACAAAGATTAAAAAAGAGGACTTTAGAAAAAGGCACAAATAAGTGTTACATCAATAAATGTTAACAATTTTGTTTTTTGCTTTATCAAATGGTGTGTCTACTTAAAGACACAACAGTTTGTAGCTTCTTATATCTTGTTTTTATTATATACTGAAATATTTATTTTTATAAATAATTATTAAGTTAATAATCTAAAATTCAATTCTTTTTAAAATTCTTGGGTGGCAGTAGGGGCACCATTGAATGTGATTGCTGCCTCCAAGCTTTTAAAGAACTGTCTTGTGGGAGAGAAGATAAATTTATTTCCTTTCTAGGACCAAGCCCTAGAAGGCAGAGCTAAGAACAATGGTGGAAGACATGAAATGCAATTTAATTTTTATTGTTTTTATTTTATTGATGGGTTGTTTAACATCACAAATCTGTATAGTTAACTCCAACTTTATAAAATATCTCTTGTGACAAATTAAAACAATTAAGGAAAACTAATACAGTAACCTCGTTTGAAAGTACATAAAATATTCACATCTGTATCATCCTAACAATTTCTCTATTTTTAAAAAAATGATGAATTTCATTTTTTCTCACTCCCACGCCCAATATCCATAGTCAAATTCACACAGTGGCTGTCTACAAAAATATATTTGCCTCATTCTACACCCCAAATTAATATAATTTTAATACTATTACATCTATCCCTGTATATCAACAATTTTATTTATTTTTATTTTTTAAATTTAAATTTAATTATTTCCAATTTTCAACATTCACTTCCACAAGGTTTTGAATTCCAAATTTTCTCCCCATATCTCCCATCCCCCTACTCCAGGACAGAGTGCATTCTGATTACCCCTTCCTCCAATCTGCCCTCTCTTCTATCACCCCCACCCCTTCTCTTATCCCCTTCCCTTCTATTTTCCTGTAGGGCAAGATAGATTTCTATACCCCATTGCCTATATATCTTATTTCCCAGTTACATGTAAAAACAATTGTCAACATTCATTTTTAAAGGTTTGAGTTCTTTATTCTCTCCCTTCCTCCCTCCCCACCCACCCTCGTCAAGAAAGCAAGCAATTCGATATAGGTTGTACATGTGTAGTCATGCAAAACACTTTTATAACAGTCTGCATATCAATATCTTACAGACCACAGTCCTTTTATGCCTTAAGGGATGAGACCTAAGGAGTTGATTGAGGCAAATAGAAATTTAGCAATTTGTCCAGAATTATGCAACTAGTAAATGTCAGAGGTATGATTTGAACCCATGTTTTCTTGAATCCAAGCTTAAAATTGTTAGCTACTATGTCATATCATCTAAAAATACTCAGTATATATATTCAGGCTGAGAAGTTTTCAGCAAAAAACAAAACAAAAAAAAAACCACATGCAGCTGCTTCTGTTTAAAAGATTCTTGGGGGAAAAAAAACACTGAAATTTTGACCAAATTGATATTTTCCTTGTATCTCTCTCTCCCTTCCTTCTTTCCTTCCTTTCTTCTTTCTTCCTTTATTTTCCTTTACTTCCTTCCTTCTTTCCATCCTTTCATCCTTCCTTTTTTCTTTCTTTCCTCTATCTTTAATATATCACTCATTTATTTATTATTTTTGTAGTCACTGATTTAATTTTTATGTTGATATATTTTCTTAAAATTGTTTCATTCCAAATGTTCTCCTTCCTTTTCCCCTACTCAGAGAGCAAAAGAATAAAAAAAAATCTTCCACATTACTTAGGATCAAATACTGTTATTAAGTCAAGGAAGATTAAGGATAGCAGTAGAAAGGGGGAAGGGAGCATTCCACAAGTTAATCATTATTTCATCTGGGTCTGTTGATATTAAGTCTTTCTGCTCTCCACTAAAGAAGTGGAGGATGATATAGTTTCACTTTACTTTTTCAGGGTCATGTTTGCTAATTATCATTAGACATTAATGTCAGCATTAGCATTTAGTTTTATTTTTAATTGTCCCTTCCATTTACATTATTGCAGTCATAGTATATAGTTGTTTTTTTTTCTGGTTCTGCTTGTTTCATTCTGCATCAGTTCATATATGCTTGGCCATGTTTCTATGTATTTATCATATTTATTGACTTAGCATTCTTTTAGCATAGTAATATTCCATTACATTAATGTACCACAATAATTTAGCTTTTAGACAATTGATAAGTCCCTACTTTGTTTCCACATATTTGCTATTTTTTTTAAAAGAAGTGATTCTGTCTAGATTTTACTTTATGTAGAACATTTCTGTCTTTGACAGACTTAGGCCATATGCCCAGCAGCGGAATCTCTGGGTCAAGTATATTCACTTTCTTAGCATAATTTTCATTTGCTTTCTAGAGCATTTGAACTAATTCACTTCCCCACCAGTGTTGTATTTGTGTTCCCTTCTTTACTCAGATTCTTCTGTATTGACTATTTCTATCTTTGTCAGAAAACAGTATAAAGCATGTAAGTTCTAGGGAAACTAATCCCTGGCACTGTGAGCTGAACAAGGCTACAGAGGAAAACTGCATATTGCCCTTGGGACTTCAGGGTTACCTCAGAGGGACTCAGAAAACAATTCAATAAACATTTTAAGAGCCTACTCTGTGCCAGGCACTGTGCTCACCCTGTGCATACAAAAAAAAAAAAGAAGAAAAAAAAGCAGTCCTTGCCTTCAAGGAGTTTACAATCTAATGGGAGAAGACAATATACAAACAAGTACCTACAAAGAAAGTTATATACAGGATAAACAGGAAATAGTTAACAGAGGGAAATCACTGGGATTAAGGGAGGTTTGGGAAGGCTTCCTGTAGGGCACTTAGGGACTTAAGGGAAGCTAGGGATGTGAGTTGTCTGAGTGTAGGTGGGAGAGCCTTCTAGGCATGTGGGATAGCCAGACAAAAATCCCTCATTTGAGAAATGGCATGTCTGGATCTTGCAACAGACTGAAGGCCAGTGCTACTGGATCAAAAAGTATATTATCAAGGAGTAAAGCATAAGAAACCTAGAAAGTTTAGGCAAGGGCTGTGTTATGAAGAGCCTTGAATGCCAAACAGGGGATTTTGTATTTCATCCTATAGGCAAAACAGAGCCAGTGGAGTTAATTGACTATTTGTGTGTGGAGGGGTGCCAAAGGAACTGATGGTGACAGGATAGGACCTATACTTTAAGAAAGTCACTTTAGCGGCTAGACGGAGTTTGGATTGGCATGGAGAGACTTCAAGTAGACAGACCCACCAGCAGGTAATTACAAAAGTTCAGGCATGAGGTGATGAGGGCCTACACTAGAAGAAAGGAAAGTATTTCAGAGATGTCACAAGAGTAAAACTGTCAGGCCTTGGCAACAGCTTGGATATGGGAGCTGAGACTTAGTGAAGAGCCCAGGATGCCTGCTACCTTGGAGGTCTGAGTGACTAGAAGGATGGTGTTATCTTCTACAATAAGAGGAAAGGTAGGGGACGGGATGGTTTAGGAGGAAAGGAAATAAGTTCTATTTTGAACATTTTAAGTACATGATGTCTCTGGGACACCAAGTTTGAGATGTCAAAAAGGCAGTTGGAGATGCATGACTGAAGGTCAGCAGAGGGTTTCTAGCAGGATGTTACTATATTGACAATCATCGACATAGAGAGGGTAATTAAATCTGTGGCAGCTGATGCGATCACCAACTGAAGTAGTATAGAGGGAGAAGAGAAGAGAACCTAGGACATAACCTTGATTGGCAGGTATGGTCTGTATGAAGATAACCATACTGACAATCTCCCTTGACTCCTACTATAGTATACTTGGGGGCAACTAGGTGCAGTGGAGAGAGGGCCAAGCCTGGTGTCAGGGATACTCATCTTCCTGAGTTCAAACCTGGCCTCAGACTCTTACTAGCTCTGTGATCACGTGCAAGTCACTTAACCTTGTTTGCCTCAGTTTCCTCATCTGTAAAATGAGCTAAAGAAGGAAATGGCAAGCCACTCCAGGATTCTTGCCAAGAAAATCCCAAATGAGGTCATGAAGAGTCGAGCATGTCTGAAAAATGATGGAACAACAACAAATAGCACACTTTCCTGGTTCTCTGCCTGCCTCTGAACAGTAGTGCTAGGGCTAATATCTGCAGATGTTTCCCTACAACATGGGTTAGGTTCATGACTTCCCGGTTCTTTCTCATAACGTGTATTTTGCACAGGAGACAGAAAAGGATGAGTCAGATAGGCAGGAGGAAAACCAAGAGAGAGCAATGTCCCAAAAACCTAGAGAGAAGAGAGTATCAAGGAGACAGTGACCAACAGCTGCACAGAAATCAAGGAATTTATCTCTTTTCTAGTCATTTAGTTGACTGGAAGCAGTTATAGAACCCCTGCATATGTTACAAAGCACACATGGGAGGTTGCCTTAGACAAAGACCACTGCTTTGCTTACTCATCAGAACTGGTCACTCATTGGCCAATTCTCCCATTACATGAGATTTTCATCACTCACTTGAGAGAGCAATACAAAGGAAATTTTCATCCTAACACAATTTCTCCCTGATCACAGGAGAAAGCTATATTTAAACTTAATGTCAATAAATATAACAGGAAAGCTATTGCCTTTACAGTAACTCTATTTGAGCATACTGAATTTTGAGTCATGATTACAAAAGAAAATCAACTTTATGTTTGTGTCTTATTATTCTACTTGATGAGTAAGAAGGCATGTATCATTTAAACTTTATATTACCACCATCACATAGGCATAGTGATTTTCGCACAATAGAAAATTGAATGAATGCTTATTGAAACGAACCAAATTGATGTTGCAGCAATGGAGAATTGGACTAAATACTAAAAAAATTAAAACTTCATAACAATTTGGTAAGAACCTTAAAAAAGTGGAATGGGGATGCCTCAGAAGAACTGAATTCCTTACATGAATTCCTACTATGGCTTATAGGCCAGAAGACCATAGATTGGAGATAGTGTAGAAGGAATTCTTTCTCTCATAAAGCTTGGACTAGAAGATCTTTGAGTTCCTTTTCAAATTTGACATTCAATAATTGTAGGTTTCAACCATTGGTATGTGGAAGGAGGCCAATTTTCCAATTCAGTTCAATTCAACACACGTTTATGTAGCAAGAATGAGTGAAAACAACAGATGGATAGCTTTAGTCATACAATGGTGCCCCTGAGATAGGAAAAGAACAAGAGAGAGTTTTCCAACCTATTGGTAGATCCTCTATAAAATGTTGGTGGGAAAACATGACACAGAATTGAACTGAATGCAAAGAAAGTGGGGATGTTCTCTTGATATTGATAAAATTCACATATACATAAGGAAATTTATACAAACCAGCCGTTACTTATTTGCAAAGAGTTACTGTGGAAAATGTTTACTTAAAGGCATATATATCATATCATATGGCATACTGCTGAAATTTGTGTATATCTAAATATGAATAGAGAGTATGAATGACTAGAAAGATTGTGAGACTGACTCATCACAAACTTCCATTAAAAAGAAAGAAGATAAATAAAAGTGGATATATGAGGGCAACAAAGGAAGAAATCACTTTCTATGATGTGACTACTGCCAATATCATACACTTGTTTATGCCCTCCACAAGACATTAGTTGTTATTCCTTTGCAGACAGTTGTTTATTTCATAAAAATTTGATGAATTTCTTGGTACGTTGAATGTATACATACTTTATCTTTACTTACTTTCTCACCAAGGAATGCATGTTTATCAACTTGAAAGAATGAGAAAAAGTAGCATGATAGATTTTTATTTTCACATTTTTATTCCCAGGTAATTCAAAGGCCACTTAAGTTTTAAAGATTAATATTTTGCTATTTCAGTATAATTCATATGATGCATTTTACCTATATTATACATATACATGTAGACATATATAAAGCTGTGTTTCTTTATGTGAGTGTAATTAAGAATAATTTAAAAGATAAAGAATTAGATAGGAAAAATATTTTTTAAAAAAATGCCTGCTGTTCCTTGCAAACACTGATATGCAAATATGCTGTTTTTTAGCTCCCAACTAAATTCAAAATGTAAATTGAGTAGCTTTTTTGTCCAAATTCTTTCTGAAGCCAAACATTTACAGAAACAGAGATATGAGTAATTCTTCTCTTTATACACAATTCATCTCAATGAAAAATTAAACATATTTGAAATCATTAATCAAGGGAAACATAAGAACATGATAAAAATGGATCTATAGAATTTTAATATAATTTTCCATGTTCTAACTTTTCCTTAGAATTCTATCTTAATTTCAAAATTAAACCCTAACTCATTTAGAAATGCAAAATCAATTACATATATAACCAAATATCTCTTCAGTCATTATAGCCACAGTTTAGCAATCAATATTGTATTGCACATAATTTATATTTACATTCATTTCTGTAGTCACTAATTCTTATAAGAAAAGATCAGTAGAATATTTGGAAACACAGTTAATGTTTCCAAAGTGCTTTGGAATGCACAAATGGAAAGAAATGTAGAAGTATTAATTATTTTAATTGAGAAAAAATTTTGAAAAATTAAATTTCCTTGGTGCTTAATTCAATGAAGCATCCTCGTTCCTCTCCCAAAATTTTGTTATTCACATATGGAATGTGTGATAATCCAATGGAATCTGGAGAAAATTTATTCAAATTGACACTTTATTTAGCTTGATGATTTTGAAATACCAAAATTCTAAGAACTTCAAAAACTCATTTCTTCCATTATATAAACAGAATGAATTTAAATTGTTTTCTACAAGCCAATAAAGTAAATACTAATGTATGGAGGATATTCACTCAATTTAAAGTTGATCCTAACCCATTAATGTGTGCACAAAGCATGTTCAGCCTGAGAATACTGAGTAAAGAGGAGTAAGATAAATATCTTTAGGTATTGGGAGGGCTGTCAGGAAGAAGAAAGATTAGCAATGTCTTTTGTAAAGGACAGAACTGGAACAAGTGGGCATAAATTACCATAACAGCATAATTCAGTTTAACATAAGGAAAATTTTTTCATGAATGTTTATAAATGGAATTCTTTAGCCCAATGAATACTGAATTTTAGATCTTCAGAACTGTTTTAAACAAAAGTTCCTTAACCATCTTTTGAACGTTGGAGTTGGCTTTCTTGCATTATGACTGAGTTAGAACTCTTTGACCTCCAAAGTTCCTTTCAATTGTAAGAATCAGTTATTCTTTATTGGGAAAAATATCATGGGATGGAGTTTTCATGAAGAGGAAGTTATTAACATCAATTGCTGTTGAAAATTTGAGGAAAAGGAAATATTAAGAAAAGGTCAGTAGATTTAGCAATTAGGAGTTCATTGTTGACTTTTCCAACAAAATTTCTATAATTAGGGAGGACAGAAAGTAGAGAAGGATGGTAAAGAAATAAATATAGAGGTTCTATGTGCTTTAGAAAAAAAATGTGGCAAAGGAGAAAAATGATATGATATATTAAGGAAGCACACATGCCAAGTGAAGTTTGTTTTGTTATGTTCTTTTTTTCCCTGAAGAACAGTCAGGTTTGTGTATGTTTGAGAGCAGAGGAGTATGTAGCAAGAGGGAGACTATGTGGGATAATGGATAAAGTGCTGGATTTGGAGTGAGAAAAGTCAGGGTTTGAATTTTGCCTCAAATTCTTACTAACTGTGTGACCAAGGTCCAATCCCTCTCTCTTCGCCTCAATTTTCTTATCTGTAAAATGAAAACTTTGGACTCAACCTCTAATTTTCCTAGTAGTCCTAGATCTATAAGTCAGTGACTAAATATTAAAGAAAGAGAGTTTTTGAGGGAATGACCTGAAACAGGACTGGCAGAGGAGGGAATAGAGAACACAGGTGAAGTCAGGGACCTCTTCCTAATGTGTGACAAATTTCGAGGATTGCTCCAGACTTCTGGTGACTGAGCAATTACTTCAGAAGGCAAGGAGAGAAGGCAGAAGGGACAACAATAAAAAAGAGACCAAAATGTGGTCTCTCTGCCTCTACTGTGGTTGTTCACTTTGTCTAAAAAAGCCTATCCCTTTCCACTGGATGAATTCCTACCCATCCTATAAAGAGCAATTCAAATGTCACCCCATCCAGGAAGCTTTCTCTGATCCACTCCAGGTCAGAATTCACAGAACTATTAGTTTGCCCTTCTCAGACTTTTATTCTGTGATGCTGTGCATTAGTTTCCTATACTAATGTTTTCCTTCCAGGCAAGTCAGTCAGGCAATAAATATTAAGCAACTTCTATGTGCCAGCATTTTGCTAAGCACTGGAAATGCAAAGAAAGGCAAAAGACAGTCTCTGCCAATCCGATAGAGGAAGACAACTCATAAAAAGAAATGAAAAATCAAGGTGGGGGAAGGGTAGTCTGTATAGTGGCAGCATGAGGAAATACAGAGGAGTGAATCATGGTGGGAAATGAGGAGATGACTACCCTGGTCATGCTCCTTAAATAGAAGATCTAAGAGGGGCTGTCCACTGCCAAACCTCTGCCCTTTCCAAAGTAAAGGAGAGGTCCTGGGGGCAGGGAGTCCCAAAGAGATGTGAGTTTTCCAGTTAATGTGATCTTGCAGGATGTTAAGAATCTGATGAAGTCCAGGAGTAACGTCCAAGGTGTACAACCAGGAGAGAAATGTTGAGGCACTGATTGTAACCACTATGATTTCAAAAATTCTGTTTTCCAAACTTCCATCACTCAGTATGAAGCTTTGCAAGCAATAGGAACTGAATCCATATTTATTGATTCTACATTTTTTTTCTCTGACTGCTCATCTCCAACAAGATCAAATTCAAGCTAACTGGTTGTTGTGAGGAAAGTACTCTGTCTACAGTAAGTACTTTTGAATTGAATAACTCCTTTAGGACAGATTTTCTTTTGCATTTTTGCCTTTGTAAAAGATCATAGGATCATACACTTAGAGATAGAAAGAACCTTTGAGATCATTTAGCCAAAGTCCCTAATTTTTAGATGAGGGAAATGAGGCCTAGAGAGGGTATTTGACTAGCTCAAGGTGACAAAGGGTAGTAAGTAGCACAGCTGAAAAGTGAAAACAAGGCCTTTGCCTCTAAATATAGGAAAGCTAGTGCCTGGCAGGTCAGGACACTTAATAAATTCTTGTTCAATTGAATAGGATCAGTCCTTGATTTCCCCAATTGTCACGATAGTAAAAAAGTAAAAAACTGTCCTTTCACCTTTTTAGGCTGCATATTATACACAAGTGATTCTTGTTTTGTTTTGCTTCAAGACGTTCCTTGAATTAGATTTTAATTTCATTTCATCTTATGGCAAAGTACAAAAGGTTATACCAGTTTCTATCTATTCCATAGATTGATGACCTGATCCTTTTAAGGAATGTGATGATAATGTTCTATGAGCAATTGTCCATAGCCTGAAGAAAAAGTGGATCATCCTGGACTCGATATGTTCTAGTGATGGTCCTAAGTAGGGATACTAAACTTAGAGAGCAAAAGTATACTTCCTCTGCTCCAAGGTAAGATGTTAGGAAGAAGGAACAGACATTGAAACAAATGTAATGATGGGGGATGTGGGGGGTAATAAGAGATTCTAATTTCAGGCTTCTAAGTAAAATCAGAAGAGTGGAGGAACAGATGTTGAGAGTGTAGAAGTATTTGGGTTTAGAAACCTGCGTAAAACAGAAGAGATTTTTGAAAACTCCCTGTGGAAAAAGAACTAAAAGTAATGAAAGGGTTACAGAGGTAAAGGTACAGTTTAAGTAAAACATAATTTTGCAAACAGACCAGGATCTCATTTGCCTTACAGTATAGAAAGAAAATATACATTTTATGGGTTATCTGAGTTGGGAAACAGCAAGGTAACCTTGTTGAAAGTTAATTTCACTGGAAAAATTTAGGAAGATTTTTTTAAAAAATTTAATCCCTAAAAAAATTATATATTTTATATGGGATTTCTCTCTGGATTGCTACATTTATACTGGAGATAAAGAAGATGATGAAAAAACAGAAGACATCAATAAAATATATTAAAATAAACAGAACAGAGCAGAACAAAAAGGGACAAAGACAAGAAGAATATATTTTATCAAACTGAATTAATTATTTACTTAAATAAACTGCATGAAGCAATTTTTTAGAAAGAAAATATTAGTTAAAAGAAATAGGAAAAAATTTCTGTGAGGCAGATAAAACAATCCGCAGAGGAAAATCATATTCCTGTAAACAAATATTTTGAAAAAAAAAACAGAAAAAAATAGGATTAATGAACCAAACATGCTTTTAAAAAAATTAGAAAGCCCAAATCAACAAACTTAAAATAGTATAAAATATGACATTAAAATATGAGAAATATATAAATTAGAAACAAAAACACAAGAATGACAAATAGAAATAAAAGCTGGTTCTTTGAAAAGACATAAAATAGACCGTTAACTACTCTAATAAAAAAGAAGAGGGAAGAAAATCAAATAACAGATGAACAAGGTGAAATCACAACAAAACCATAAGCACTGAAATGAACAAACAGATCCTATCACGTGGTCATGCGCTATCTAAACTAAGAACACTAAATAGAAATAAAGACACACACACACACACACACACACAATATCCAAAAATGTAAAAAGACTAAATAAAGTTCTTATATATCCCAATTAGGGAAAAAAATAAATAGAAATAGTTACAATACTACTGGCAGAAGTGTGTGTGTGTGTGTGTGTGTGTGTGTGTGTATGTGCGTGTGTGTGTGTCTGTGTGGCAGGGGTATGTTATGTTAACGAGAATGGGAAGATCTTTCCCATCCATTAACAGGCCTATGTGACCTGCCTTGAGCCAGAGTCACATGGAAGCCAGAATCACATGAGCCTGGATCACATAGAACCTATGGTAGGAGGAGCTTGCCAAATGGGTGGAGTAGGAAGGGGTAGAGCAGCAAGTGTGAGCGTGGTCAAGCTGGGAAAGAGAGAGTAGAACATCTAGAGTGGGTGAAAGAGGGGCATTTTGCCCAGGGGAGCTTGTTTGTGGGGAGGCCTGACAGAGGGAAAACTTGAGGGTGGCAGTGCCCCCTGCATTGATAATGTATATAGACTTCTTTATTACTATGATGCATTTGGCTCTTTGGTATTTGAATAAATATCTTGGTTTCATCTTCGATGAAGAAAGTCTGTTATATCTTGCAATTCAAACCTGGAATACTCCTGCATATTCCTAGCAGCCACTGTATCGCATTGGTGATATAGGGGGGAAAGAATAAAACAACTTTTTGGTCCTGATTTAGTCACAGGAGAATTCCATCAAAATTTTAAGGAATAATTACTGCTCATATTTCATAAATTATCCTCAAAAAAGAAAGAGAGCACACTAAAATAATCCTTTTAGAATTAGTTAAATGGCTCAGGGGATGGAGTGTTGCGCCTACAGTCAGGGAGACCTGAATTCAAATCCAGCCTCAGAAACTTATTAGCTGTGTGATCCTGGGCAAATCACTTAACCTCCATTTGCCTTAATCCACTGGAAAAAGAAATGGCAAACCACTCCAATATCTTTGCCAAGAAAACCCTAGAGAGAATAATGGCATGCTATAGTCCATGAAGTCATGAAGAGTTGGACACAACTAAACAACAATTTTTTGGAGGGTTGGGCAGCTAGGTATATCAGTGAAGAGAGTACCAAGCCTAGAGTCAGGGAGACTCATCTTCCTGAGTTCAAATGTGGTCTCAGACACTTACTAGTTATGTGATCCTGGGCAACTCACTTAACCCTGTTGGCCTCAGTTTCTTCATCTTAAAATGAGCTGGAAAAGGAAATGGCAGATCACTCCAATATCTATGCCAAAAAATCCCCAATTCATGAAGAATCAGACACAATCAAAACAATGAGCAACAACAAAAGAATCCTTTTATGAGGCTGGTATAGTCCTAATACCTGAACCAAGGAAAGATAAAACACAGAAGAAATACTTTAGGACAATATAATTAACGAATATTGACTATCGAATAATGAATATTAAACAAAACCCCATCAAATAATTACAGTGATTTGATTTATCCAGGAAATCATTGAATATGAACAAGTTGGATTTATATACCAGGCATGCAAGAATTGTTCAATGTCAGGCAAATAACAAACATAATTACGTCAAAAAATAAAACTTAAAAAAAAATCCCTCGTGAATATCTCAATACAGAAAAATACTTTGACAATGTAGAATTCCTTTATAATAAAAACCCTATAAAGTAGGAAGAATAGAGGAATCTTTTTTAATATCATAAAACACATCTATCTAAAATCAAAAAGAAGTATCATATGTAAAGGGGATACATTAGACCCTTCCCCCTCATTAAATATGGGAGTAAACCAAGGATTCCTACTTTCCCCACTATTATTTGATATAGTTCTTCAAAAGTTAGCAACAGCAATAAGACAAGATAAAGAAATTAAAGGCATAATGATAGGTAAAGAGCAGAAAAACTTATATCCATTTGCTGATAACATGATGGCATAGTTGACTAATAACAGTGAAAAGCAAAGATAACTGAGGCAATAGCTTCAGCAAAGTTGAAAGCTATGCAATAAACCCTCAAAAATTAACTACATTTCCCTATAATAATGGCAAAATGTATAATAAACACTGTAAGTATCACTTTTTGAAAGCTTAATCCTTCCCTACTATTACCCTCTATGGAGATGTCCTCAATTTGTGTATAAATAATTCATATAAGAATTTTGTATAGACAGGGAACTCAAACAAGAAAATCATTCTTAACCTGCATGCACAAATGAATGCAACTCCTTGTGATGGTAGCATTGGGATTATGCCCTGCCGAGTCTCTCTTGAGGCAAAAGATTAACACATACACATACACACACACACACACACACACACACACACACACCCCTTTCCCTTTATCCTTTCAACTCCTTTTCATGTAACTGCTCCTGGATGGCCATGTTATCTTGAAACTCCATTAAGTTTACCTTCATCTATTGCTAAAAAGTATCAGAAATCTTAGGACAACCTCTTCCCAACATTCCTGATGACCTTGAGGTTGTTAGACTTTTGTGATGGAGCAGGGTCATATGAATTTGAGATCCTGAGTGTGGATGTGATATAAATGACTGGTATGAAGTAGCAATGAAGGTCATTGGGATCTAGTCAGTCTATAAATATTTATTGACTGTCTGCTATATGGCAGGTACTGTAAATGTCCAGGGATGAAAAAAGAGGTAAAAGACAGCCTCTGTTCTCAACAATGGAGGATAAGGTTCTCTGAATCTAGAATCTAAGAAGAATCATGAATATGGATGTTTAATAGGACACCTGGTGATGAAGGAAAATGTGTTGAAGTCACTGGGGAAGATAACACGCAAGTTCTATCACATAACAGTCATTTAATAAATGCTACCTCAGTGATTAACAGATGGCATTGAGGAAGATAGGGCATGGAAAGGAGCATATTTCCCATTGTTCATCTGCACTGTTCACTCTATGCCTAGTCAAATTAGACTGTTTGTCATTCCCCATTTTCTATGCCTAGAATTACATCCCCCTCCCATTTCTACCTTTTTGATTCCCACCTATCCCTTAATGTCCAGTTTAACTGCTATGTATTCCATGAAGATACACCTAATCCCTGCACATTCTCCAGTCTATGACTGTTCCCTTTTCAGACCTCTTGTATTTCTACCATCTACTTATAATCTATCATTCTGTAGTATATCACTTGGCTGTTGTCATGTCCAAAAACTAGACTGTGAACTTTATAAGGTATTGTTATATTTTTGTCTTTGTATTCACAATGCATTGTAGGTGTTTAACAGATATTTGTTGATTGGTTGAAGTCAGGAACTGGGTCTTATTTTATTTTAACCTTGCTTATAGACCCTCTCACAATGTTATTCTGTTCAGAGTGATTAATAAATGTTTGTCAAAGATTACTTTGGAGTGAGGGAAGAATCAGGATTCCTGGGTTGTTTGTCAGGTAAACCTGTTTTTGTAAAGCCTATGAGGACCTCTGTGAGAATATGGCATGTTTGGGTTCTTTTTCATGCTAAAATCCTAACTATCATAGAGCAAACTAGATTTTCATTTTTGACATCCCATTCCTTTTAAAGAGGAAGCAGTCTCAGCATCTAATATTCTGGAGCGATCTTAAACATTTCTTTGAGTGACTATTTCTCAATAGCCAGTGGAAATGAGGGTGGGAATCTCGGGTAATAATAGTGTTATTTTTGAGATCATATCTGATGTGATTGTCTTGAATAAGCTTCTTATCCCATCTAGAACTTGTTTATCCATGTAACTTTATGCTAGGTCATGCTAAACACAAAGAGCTCAAATTTCAGGAATTTTTGTAATTTTTTTGTTTTCCCTTTAATAGGAACCTATTCCAAATAATAAGATAAAGAAGGGAGAAGTCCTTTTCAAAGCCCATTAAAGGAAACACATAATTATGGTATCTTCTATTTAGAACATAAAGGACAAATTCCAAGATTCAAAAGTGCCCTGTTGGAGTTTATCTTGAAAATGTCATGCAATCTGCTATAGAACAATATGGTTGCCTGCATGAAGAAATATGTTCATGCCAAGTCAGCCAGTAGGCAGATCATTAACAAACAGTATAAACAGAGAAGAAACAAGATGAGTTCCCTAAGGAGATGAAGTATTTATGTTCCTTGGCTCAGAAATTCACTGGTGTTAAGCCCAACAGGTAGTCTCCATACCAAGATGCCATCTGCTGAATGAAGTGAAATGAATCTTGGATCTCAAATGGTAATACAGCACCATGATCTCATTGTGTATGTGGGAAGCATGCAAGCACTTCTAGAGAAGTCTAAAAAGAAAATGACAACAACAATTCACCTTGTTTCCATTCTCTGTGAGTAATGGAGGCTTCACTGGATTCATAGGACTTTGTGCCCTAGAGACTTCACTTCTTTCTTTGCTTAGGTAAACCTTTGATTCAGGAGGGAAGAAAAGAAAATGGCATCTTCAAGTAAAAGCATCATTCTCTCTCTCTCTCTCTCTCTCTCTCTCTCTCTCTCTCTCTCTCTCACACACACACACACACACACACACATCTGTATGTGTATGTGTGTTATATAGAAATATATACATTAAACTACTAAAGCTATTATCCTATACATTTTATACATGTGCATTTTTGTTGTTGTTTAGTCTTATCCAACTCTTCATGGCCCTTTTGGGGATTTTCTTGGTAAAGATAGTGGAGTGGTTTACCATTTCCTTTTTCAATTCATTTTATATATGAGGAAACTGAGGCAAATGGGGTTAAGGAATTTTCCTAGGGTCACAGAGCTAATAGGTGTCTGAGGCCGAATTTGAACTCAGAATAAGGAGTCTTACTGACTCCAGGACTTGGTACTCCATCCACTGTGCCACCTAGCTCTCTTTTTCGATAGATAGATAGATAAAGATAGAAACATATAGAGACACATGACTCTGTATATGTGAATGTATATGATATACATATATATTTATGTGTATCTGAGTCTACAGACACACACACATATACACATAATTTGAATTACACATAGAAAGTAATTCTGAGATCTCTTTACAGTCTATTATTAGCATTTTGTCCATTTTTCTACTTGATTCAAACCCTTCAGCTTACCTTACAGAGTTATAAAAGAAACTAAAAGGCTAACACAAGGAAATCAAATACATTCCAATGAGCCCCACATTCCCCACATGTTATTTGCCTCTTAGTGTTTTGCTCACATCCTCTCTTTTTCATACCTCAGATGAACAAAGCTCACATCAGGACACTGAGCTGTGAAGCTGAAAACCTGTTCATTCAGCATCTCTCTGCTTTTGTGAAATTCCCTGATTTTGATGCTTTATTGGGTTACCAGGACAACAGATATTGTCTTAAAAGGCAAGTAAATAATACACTTCTGGAGAGGTAAGCCATTTGCCAGCTATTTGTAAACTCACTTTCTCTCTTGTTTAGCTTTTTACCCTTTGCTCAGTAAGCAGAAACTGAGTTTCAAAGGTTAATATCTCCCATGTCCCTAATTAGGTGAAATTTCCCTCACATGCTCATGGATATAATGCAAATTCCAAAGGCCTTTAATATCCAATAAATATAATATACTTAGGGAAGAATCACTCAAGGGCACAATGTAAATTTCTCATATTTATGCTATGGTGGGGGAGGGGGCAAGGCAGGGACCCCTGATCATTTTTACCTAAATATAAACCTCATATACAACATCTAATGAATAGCTGTTGAACTCCTAAGGAGTCATCAGCTATGCAGTGACATGGCACAGTAGATGGAATGGAGGGCTGCAAATCGGGACTAGTCAATATATCAGGTGTTTGCTAGTTGTATGACCTTTGGTAGGGTTTTTCATCGGTAAAATGGGGTAATAATGGTACCTACCTTACAGATTTGTAAAGATCAAATTGAACTTATAAATCACTGTAACTTTGCAAGCTTTTAAATAAATATAAAGTGCTATATAAATGAGAACTATCATTTGCATTTGCATATAATTTTGAGTTTATTACCTTAAACCTATGAGGGATAATGGTTAATTTGAAGTAAACCTTGATTAAGCATACAAGACAAAACTCAAGAACAAAATCAATACTGATGTCATCCAATAGAGTTTAGTGTATCAATAATAGCCACAAAGGTATTTGTGGGGTTAATGAACCAGGCGGGGCAGGGGCAGAAATTAGCTAAAAATTTTAACCCTTGTTCTACTTCCCAAATCAGGCTATTATTAGGATCAGATAAGATAATGGGTGCTAAGTATTATATAATCCTCAAAGGATTCAATAGATGTGAGCTAATATTATTTTTAAAATGGTAAATCTAGAAATTCTGATTTTTAAAAATGTCTACCTTGATAAAGGACATTGAGATAAACATACAAATATGTAGACCTACAGAGACACATGTATACATATGTGCCTTTACATATTTTGGTCATCCAATTTCAATGGTATTGAAAACTCCCTATGAAGAAACACTCTCTAATTACTCTGAAAATTATATTCTTAGAGAGTTCTTTAGGGCACGGAGAGTTTCAGTGATTTAGTGATTGCCGCTAGCAACTGTCATAGGGGAGGGTAGCTATTTATACTCTACATCATACCTCCCCTCACCAAAATATTAGAATATATGTGTGTATATGCACATATACACACATACATACATACATACATACATACATACATATTAATCAAATGAGCTGATCTGGCTTCAAAGTTTTGCCTTTAACCTATATTGATCGTGGACTAGTCATTTAATCTCATAGTGATCTAGGCAACTTTCCACATCTATAATTTGTACGTCTGCATTGGTAAAGGGAGTTTTCACTTAAGAGTTCGCTATACCCATGAAATCACAGGTCCACTTTTTACCTTATGACAACACCAACTCTGCTGCTCAAGTTCAACCTTTTGTCAATACAGTGTTGACAAAAAACAAAAGAAAAAACTAACCAAATACTTTTGTCCTAATATAATTCAGTCACTTAGGTAATAGCTAATCTCTCTGTTATTGCCATAATCAAGACGGCAGAGTTGTTGATTTGGGGAGGGGAGTTAGAGGTGGTGATAGAGGCCTCACCTATCCCAATATCTCTAATAAGGGAAGCAGCTTCTTTTCAGATATGAAAAGGACTATAGGTAACACACAAAAATAAAGAGATCCTAAATGCACTGGTGTTTAGATTGGTTTATTACATGTCAGTGGAAGAACAAGTGGAAAGTTGAGAAATAATAAAATTTAACAATGCACTGCATGATGTAAACGTGAGCGAGATATTCAAAGATGCCACAAAAGTTTTAAACCTGGCCAACAAGCGGTGTCATTGAAGCCCAAAGATGAGACAAAAGATTGTTCTTATTAGAGAAGATTAGAATGTGTGTTGGGGGGGAGGGAAGAAGGTTGGGGGGGGCAGATAATAAGTCGGCTTTTGTGTCTGTTAAAATGTTTGACCTACCCCATTGTGACAGCCAGGTAGCACAGTGGATAGAGAGCCTGGGGCCTGGATTCAGAAGACCTCAGTACAAATATGGCCTCGGACACTTACTAGTTGTGTGACCCACGGCAAGTCACTTAACTCATGTTTGCCTCAGTTTCTCCATCTGTACAATGGAGATGATAATAACATCTGCTTCCCAGAGTTGTTGTGAGATTCAAATAATATACCATTTGTAAAGATGTCAGCATAGGACCTGGCACATAGTAAGTGCTATATAAATGTTAGCTATTATTAATTATTATTACTAAAGCATCCAAGTGATATCCATCAACAACTGGAAATATGGGTCTGGAGTTCAGGAAAGGAGACATCCTGCTGATCTAACTTTGTAACTCATTTGCAGAGAAGGAAAAGTTAAAGGTACGGTAGTAGATAAGACTGCCAACAAAATAATTAGATAGACAAGAGAAGGCAGGAAAGGACAAAACTTGTAACAGGTGTATCAAACGATCAGAAAAAGTAAGAGTCAGGATGGAACACCATAAAAAGAAGTAAGATGTTGTGGTTTCATCCCAATGCCAGCACGCTTTTAGTACAAGTCCAGGTGTAGGGCAAAAAGAGACACCAGTAAGTCATTGCAGTTTTCAGAAATGAGGTTTACTTTGCCCTAAACAGGAAGGGATATGCACCAGGGATATAATAGCACCTATCTTCAGCTGTGGCCTCCCTCATCTCCTTATTGGAACACAGGTCATTAGGGCAGATGGCAACTTGCATAGCCTCAGGTACCCACCTGAGAGTCTACTGAGAGGAGCAGACTCCATGTGACTTGGACATTTTTTGCCCTTAGGTGCCAAGGGATATGTTTCAGGAAAGTTTTGTTCAATCAAGTCTTAGAAACCAGTTTGTCTCATTTTAGGTAAAGTCAATACTTGTCACAGAAAGGAAAGAGGACTATCTAGGCATGTTCCGTGGAATGGAATGGCATGGGCCAGTCAGATCCTAAGGGCAGGTTTGTCTACTTTTAGGGAAAACTTTATCCCTATCTCAAGAGGAAAAGAGCATGCAAAACACATATTTGGGGGAAGAGGTGGGGAGGCATGAACTTAACCCATGAGGCAGACTTGCAGATATTGGTCCTATTACAAATGTTCAGAGATAAGCAGAAAACCAGGAAAGTATGCTATCCTGGGAGTAAAGGGAGAGTGTCATCAGGATTATCTTCATCCAGGTTATGCCTTCTAACTATAGGTGTTCCTCAGGGTTCTGTACTGGGCTCTCTTCTCTCTCTACACTACTTCACTTGGTGATCTTGTCAGCTCCCAAGGATTTAATTACTGTCTCTATGTTAGTGATTCTCAAAACAACAACATCCTGTTGGAAATTCTCTGCTGACCTCCAGTCTCATATCTCCAGCTGCCTTATCTTAAACTCAACATGTTCAAAACTGAACTTATTTCTTTTACCCCTGAAGCATCACACACCAACCTTTCCTATATAGTTAGTGTATATACTACATACTAACTATAGAGGACAACACCACCCTCCCAGTCCCTCAGCTCACAATGTACTAGGTATCCTAGACTCTTCACTATTTCTCAGCCCCCATAACCAAGCTGTTCCCAAGGCCTGCTGATTTTACCTTTTCTACATCCCTCAGATATTCTCCCTTCTCTCCTGTGACACTGCCACCACTCTAGTATAGGCCCTCATCACCTAAGGCCTGAACTTTTAAAATTACTCTGCTGGTGGATCTGCTTGCCTTAAATCTCTGCCCAATCCAATCCATTCTTCATTCAGCCACTAAAGTGATTTTCTGGAAAGCACATGAGCACATGACTGATAATGTCATTCCCTATCCCCTCTCCCAACAGGTACACTCAGGCAATGGCTCCCTTTTGTCTAGGATTGAATACAAAATCCTATCTAGCATTCAAAGCCCTTCATAACCGTGACCCCTCCTATCTTTTTAGGCCTCTTATGCCTTGCTCCCCAACAAGTACTCATTGATGCAGTGATTCTGACCTCCTGGCTCTTCCACGAAGAAGACACTCCGTATCCTGGCTACAGGCATTTTTCTGGCTGTAGCTCATGCCTAGAAAGCTCTCCCTTCTGTGCCCCAACTACTGACCTCCCTGGATTACTTTGAAGTCCCAACCAAAATTCCATCTTTTACTTGAAGCCTTCCCCATCCTCTCTTAATTCTAATGCCTTCCCTCTGTTAATTATTTCCTATTTATCTTGTATGTAGCTTGCTTTGCAGATATTTGTTTGCATATTGTCTCCCATATTAGATCCTCAATTTGGAACTATGCCCAAAAGGCTATAAAAATGTGCATACCCTTTAACCCACCAATACCACTTCTAGGGCTGTATCCCAAAGGGATCACACAAGTGGGAAATGGAGCAGTAGATACAAAAATATTTGTAGCAGCTCTTTTTGTGGTGGCAAAGAATTGGAAAGTAAGGGGATGCCCATCAGTTGGGGAATGGCCAAACAAGTTGTGGTATATGAAAGTAATGGAATACTACTATGCCATAAGATATGAGGAGCAGATGGATAATAACCTGGAAAGACTTACATGATCTGATGCTGAGTGAGGGGAGCAGAATCAAGAGAACATTATATACGATTACAGACACAGTATCTGTCATGACTAACTTTGATAGACTTGGCTCTTCTCAGTAGTATAAGGTTCTAAGACAGCTCCAAAAGAATAATGATGGAAAAAGCTATGCACATCTAGAGAAAGAATTATGAAGTCTGAATGCAGATTGAGGCAAACTATTTGCTCTCTTTTTTTTTCTTTTTTTGGTTTTCTTTCTTCTTTCTCATGGTTCATTCCATTGGCTGTAATTCTTTACAACTTGATTATTGTGAAAATAAGTTTAATGTGAAGGTGTATGTAGAACCTATATCAGATTACATGCCACCTTGGGGGAAGTGGGGAGGAGATGGAGGGGGAGAAAATTTGGAACTCAAAAACTTGTGGAACTGAGTGGTGTAAACTAAAAATAAAAAATTAATTAAAACAAAAAACAAGATTGTGAGCTCCTTGAGGAAAGGAATCGTGTTTTATGTCTTTTTGTATTCTCTGTGCTAAGCACAGTGCTTGGCACATAGTAGGTGTTTAATAAATGTTAATTGATGTATTGATTGATTCACCATATTCTATAAATAAGTCACAAATCAAGAGTATTTAAGAAATGGCCATTAGATTTAGCAATTAAAAGATTTCTAAGAGGCTAGAATGGGAAATAAGCCCAATGGACAGGAATCACAGTGAATGTTAATCAGGTAGAAGAAATATGATTTCAAGAAGACATAGGTAGGTATTTGTGTGTATACATGTACACACACATATTTATGTATGTATATGTATGTATATGTGTGTACGTATGTATGTATGGTGTTCTGGTGCCCCTGACCACCACCACTACCCCTTACAGTTAGTATAGTCAGTAAGTTTATAATTGGCCAATTAATGTAATAATAGCAGAAAGTAAGATTACAAAGGAGAACCTAGAAGTCACTTACAGACTGTCTCAGAGATCAAAGGTGCAGAACTAGGAAATTGTATTATATATTAACTAAAATCATATGTTGAGACTATGGGCTAAATCAGGGTAAGCCAGTTAGGTCTTGCTGTCAGGGTCTATTTTGTTTGGCTTTTATAAAGAAATATTTATTCAAAGAATACAGAAATGACAAAGTACAGACATTTCCCCCAAGTGCCATGGGGACACACATTTCCCTTATCCCCATCTTTGTCTCTGGGGAGAATCAGCTCAAACTCAGCTCAGTTTCTGCCGAGAAGTAGTCCTATCATTTTTTAAATTCCATACTTTGTTATTTAATATATTTTAGTTTTCGGCATTGATTTCCACAAGATTTTGAGTTACAAATTTTCTCCCCATTTCTACCCTCCCCCCCACTCCAAGATTGCATATATGCTGATTCTTCCATTCCCCAGTCAGCCCTCCCTTCTGTCACCCCATTCCCCCTCCCCCCGTTCCTTTTCCCCTTACTTTCTTGTAGGGCAAGATAGATTTCTATGCCCTATTGCCTGTATATCTTATTTCCCAGTTGCATGCAAAAACAACTTTTTTTTGAGCATCTGCTTTTAAAAATTTGAGTTCCAAATTCTCTCCGCTTTTCCCTCTCCACACACTTTCCCTAAGAAGGCAGGCAATTCAACATAGGCCACACATGTATCATTATGCAAAACACTCCCATAGTCATGTTGTGAAAGACTAACTATATTTCCTTCCATCCTGTCCTGTCCCCCTTTATTCAATTTTGTCCCTTGACCCTGTCCCTTATCAAAAAGTGTTTGCTTTTGATTACTTCTTCCCCCATCTACCCTCCCTTCTATCATCCCCCCTTTCTTATCAATTTTCCCCTACTTTCATGTGGGGTAAGATACCCAACTCAGTGTGTAGGTTTTTCCCTCCTCAAGTCAAATCCAATGAGAGCAAGATTCACTCATTCCTCCCCACCTGCCCCCTTTTCCCTTCCAATGAACTGCTTTTTCTTGCCACTTTTATGTGAGATAGTTTACCCAATTCTATCTTTCCCTTTCTCCCTCTCTCTCAATATATTCCTCTCTCATCCCTTTATTTTATTTTTTTAGATATCTTCCCTTCATATTCAACTCACCCTGTGCCCTCTGTCTATATATATATACATATATATATGTATGTGTATGTATATGTATATAATATGTATGCATGTATGTATGTATGTATGTATATTCCCTTCAACTACCCTAATACTGAGAAAGGTCTCATGAATTACACATATCATCTTTCCATGTAGGAAGGTAAGCAAAACAGTTCCACTTTAGTAAGTCCCTTATGATTTCTCTTTCTTGTTTACCTTTTCATGCTTCTCTTGATTCTTGTGTTTGAAAGTCAACTTTCTATTCAGCTCTGTTCTTTTCACTGAGAAAGCTTGAAAGTCCTCTATTTTATTGAAAATCCATATTTTGCCTCGGAGCATTATACTCAGTTTTGCTGAGTACGTGACTCTTGGTTTTAATCCTGACTCCTTTGACCTCCAGAATATCATATTCCAAGACCTTCAATCCCTTAATGTGGAAGCTGCTAGATCTTGTGTTATCCTAATTGTGTTCCCACAATACTCAAATTGTTTCTTTCTGGCTGCTTGCACTATCTTCTCCTTGACCTGAGAATTCTGGAATTCGGTGACAATATTCCTAGGAGTTTTCTTTTTGGGATCTTTTTCAAGAGGCAGTCTGTGGATTCTTTCAATTTATATTTTACCTTCTACCTCTAAAATATCAGGGCAGTTTTCCTTGATAACTTCTTGAAAGATGATGTCTAAGCTCTTTAAGGGATAATGGCTTTCAGGTGGTCCAATAATTTTTAAATCAGCTCTCCTGGATCTATTTTCCATGTCATTGGTTTTTCCAATGAGATATTTTACATTGTCTTGCATTTTTTCATTCCTTTGGTTCTGTTTTATAATATCTTGATTTCTCATAAAGTCACTAGCTTCCATTTGCTCAAATCTAATTTTTAAGCTAGTAATTTCTTTAGTGGTCTTTTGGACCTCCTTTTCCATTTGGCTAATTCTGCCTTTCAAGGCATTCTTCTTCTCATTGGTTTTTTGGAGCTCTTTTGCCATTCGAGTTAGTCTATTTTTTAAGGTGTTATCTCCTTCAGTATTTTTTGGGTCTCCTTTAGCAAGTCATTGATTTGTTTTTTTGTGATTTTCTTGCATCACTCTCATTTCTCTTCCCAATTTTTCCTCTACTTTTCTTACTTGCTCTTCCAAATCCTTTTTGAGCTCTTCCATGGCCTGAGACCAATTCATATTTTTCTTGGAGGCCTTTGATGTAGGCTCTTTGACTTTGTTGACTTCTTCTGGCTGTATGTCTGGATCTTCTTTGTCACCAAAAAAAAATTCCAAAGTCTGAGTCTAAATCTGAGTCCATTTTTTCTGCCCATTCATGTTCCTAGCCAACTACTTGAACCTTGAGCTTTTGGTCGAGGTATGACTGCTTGTAGAATAAAGAGTACTTTGTTCCAAGCTTGAAGGGCTGTACTGCTGTTTTCAGAGCTACTTCTACACAGCAAACTCTGCCACACCAGTGCTCTTCCTCCCCCAAGAACCGCCAACCCTGACCACAACCCAGATCCAAGGATGTTCTGCACTTCTGCTCTGATCTGCTGCTTAATTCCTCCCACAGGGTTGGCCTGAGGCCGGAAGCAACCACAGCTAGAGCTCTGGAAGCAGCCCCAGAGCTGCACCACTTCGGTGCCCCGCCCCCCCGGGGCTCAGGCTGATCATGCACTCCTTTCACTCTGTCCCCAGCAGTTTTTCCACTAATCTTCTCTATTGTCTTTGGCATTTGTGGGTTGAGAAATCTGGTAACTGCCACAGCTCAATGATTGAGCGCCCTAAGGCCAGTTCTGCCTGGATCCCAGTCTGGTTGGTCCTGGAGCAGCCCACGCTGTGCTCTGCTCTGCTCCCAGCTCCGTGCAACAGACCCTTCCCAGCAACCATCCAGTCTTCCCTGGGCTGGAGCCCTGCTTCTGTCTGCTATTTTTTGGGTTCTGCAGCTCTAGAATTTGTTCAGAGCCATTTTTTACAAGTGTTTGGAGTGACCTCGGGGTGAGCTTAGGCAAGTTCCTGCTTTCCAGCCACCATCTTGTCTCCCTGTCAGGGTGCATTATTCCTGCTAAATTATCTTTGTTTAAAAGCCTCAGATACACTCCAGGCTTCCCCAACAAGACCAGCATAACACCAAATATTACTGATAACTTTAAAATATTGTGGATATATTAATGAATTAACAGTGACATGGATAAGATTGTCTGTCCCCTTACCAAAACATTATAAAAATGAGACTCCAAACTTTTGAGTTAGGAAGGAAGGAAGGAAGAGAGGTGGGGAGAGGGGGAGGGAAGGAGGGAAGAAGGAAGGAAACACTTAGTAAGTGCCTCTGATGTGTCAGGCACTGTGCTGAGGGCTTTACAAATAGTATTTCATATATGTTTCACAATATCTCTGGAATGTAGGTGCTATTATCAGCACCATTTTATAGTTAAGAAAATTCAAGCAAACAGTGGTTAAATGACATGCACAGGGTCACAAAGCTATTAAGTGTCTGAGGGTGGATTTGAAGTTTCTGACACCAGGCCCAATGTTCTATCCAATGTGCCACCTAGTTGACCACTAAACCTCTAGAGTATTTTTGGTTTTTCTTTGTATTCCCAGAGCTCGGCACAGTGCCTGGCACATAGTAAGCCTTTTATAAATACTTATTAACAGGCTGTAAGCCTATGTTTTCTATTCTCCTAACAAAATTTTCTTTAAATCTCCAAGTAAACAGAATCTGAGAGATAATTGTATTCCTTTGCCTATTCTTAGTTACCTAGCCAATTATAAATAGGAAGATGCCACACAGCATCAGAACAATAACAGTGGAGTTACAGTACATGGGCTGACAATTTTGGCTGATTCTGGGGCAGGCTGCAGATTGAATTTGATCACTTGGCCTCGAGGGAAAAAAATGTGGAGACAAAATCCAGAGATTGACACTATCTCAATGGACAATAACATAACGACAACAACAAATAAAATGTCTCAAATGGAAAGTTAACAAACACATCCTCCAATGGAGTTGATATACAGGACCAATCCTCTTCCAAGCTTTCAAACTATTTCTGACAATTACACTATTCTTCCAGTCTGCCAGGTCTACAACCTATGGGTCCTCCTCTACCTTTTGCTCTGTCTAATCTCATATGTCCAATCAATTGTCAAGTCTTGTTGATTCTCCTCACACAAGATCTCTCCCATCCATAACCTTACTACTACCTGCAGGTAGTAGGCTCACTCCCTAGTTCAGCCACTTATTAACTCTAACAGACTACTGCAATAACTTTCTGACTGTCCTCACAAGTTTACATCTGTATTTTCCAGTGCACCCTTCAAACGGCCACTAAAGAATTTGAATATTTTTGTTTGTTTGCTTTTGTTTTATTTTACTTTTTTAAAACACAAGTCCAACATGTCATTCCCCTGCTCCACTGACTCTTTTACACCTGGAATCAAATACTTTCTCTTCTGTATGTTATTTAAAGCCATTTGTAAACTCAATCTAACTTTATTTTCTTTTTATTCTACATTATTCCCCTTCACACAATGTATTATACTGCACAGAAAATTGGACTTTAAAGACAGTTTCTCTGACTTCAGAGCCTTCACAATGTCAGAGTTCTGTGCTACTATAGTATTCAGCCAGAGAAATTAGGACCAGAGAGAACTAGGACAGAATAGCAGCCTGTGTGAAGATCCACCAGACCTGAAGCAAAGGGGACTGGTAGATAGCAGAGGCCTCCCCTGAGAAATTGCCCGGGACAGAGACAGATTCCAGTGAAACATGAATTATCCAATATACAAGGAGTTGAAATTGCTTTGAGGCCCAGATCCCAAGCTAACTTCATTCAAAGGGGAAGTATTCATAAAATAAATCATAGGGGAATATAAGTGGAAAAATGGATTGCTAAAGACCTTGGGAGGAAGACAACAGAGTTAAAAATCTTGAACAGAAGCAAATAAACCAAAAGGGAAGATATCATTAATAGAAGAGAAAATGGTCTCTTGTTCATCTAATGGCATACAGTTATCTGTGAATAAATATTATAAGATAGAGGAAAATGAATCAATTCTTGATGAAACAGAGGACTGTGTAGATTTTCAAAAGAGCATGGAACCACAGCAGTATAGATTTAAAGAGATATAAAAGGAAGTGTGAACATGGAATTAATGGCATACATAAAAGAAATAGTACACTATAAAAATTTGAATTTACATTGATCAATCTCTCTGAAGAAACAAAAGAGAACAATGGATAGGAAATATAAATACATCAAAGTGAAGGGCGATCTGAAAGAAGAGAAACAAAAAGCAATGATGTCAAAAGAAAATATGGTCTCAAAATCAAGAAAATGTGTTATTAAGTATCTTTTACAGGAACTTTTCCCCGACTTTTCTTGATTCTAACACCTTCAGTCTGTTAATAATTTCCTATTTATGCTCTACATGGCTTGCTTCATATATGTTTGTTTGTATGTTGTCTTCCCAATTAGAATATAAGCTCCTTGAGGACAGGGATTGCCTTTTTGTCTTTTTTGTATTCCTAGCACTTAGCACAGTGCTTGGCACATAGTGGACACTTAATAAACATTTACTGATTGATTTATTGCCATATGCAGGGCAATATGACATACAATGATAAAGAACTTATTAATGAGATATTCTTTATTTCACAAAGTTAATTTCTTCCAGAATTTTTCTCCCAACAAAATGTCTATCTATAATCTTATGCTGACTGCAACTCAATAAGCTCTAGTTGCTCCCAGTTGCCTTAGTATAAAATATACATTCCTCAATTTAGCATTTAAAGCCTCTCCAAACTTGTCCTAGTTTACCTTTCTCACACAGTTTAGCCAATCTGGTCTTACTATTTTTACACATATAATAATATTCTATCTCTTGTCTTGGTGCCTTTGCTCATGCCTAGAATACACTGCTTTTTTATGTCCACTTTGTAGAATTCCTAGCTTCTATCAAAGTTTGGCTCAAGTACTACCTTCTATCGAAGACCTTCCCTGATCCTCTCAGCTCCCAGTGGCCCTCCCCAAATTGTCTGGCATTCATTTTATGTATATTTTGTATATATTTATACATATGTTCTGTGTTGTCTCTCCCAACAGAATGTAGACTTCTTGCGGGCAGGTACTGTTTCATTTTTGTTTTTCCTATCCCCAATTACTAGTGCAATATTTGGTATTCTGTAGGTACTTGATAAACATATATATATATATGTTGAATGACCAACTAGTTAAAACAACAGAAAATAAATTTAGAATAAATTTTTAAAAAAATTATTAAGCTTTCATTATATCCCTGGCATGATGTTAAATAGTACAGATATAGTATAAAACATTGATGATCTAGAGATCTCAAAAAGATTACAAAGACTGAAAAAAGTTGCTCCCCTCAAATTTAATTAATTAATTTAAATTAATAAATTTAATTAATTCTAATAAGAATACAATACACATATGGAAAGAAATGACCAGGAAAAGAGACTCTCATGTTGTTGGTGTTGTTGTTTTTCCCTCTTTTCTGGGGAAGTGCAAAGTGGGACATTCAGATGGTGAAGTGGCCTGGGTTGATGACTGGGTGGTGGGGTAGAACCTGATTTTGAAGTACTGGCTGAGGTCTACGACCAATCAGTGGAAATAGTGGGCTTGTTTGTACATATTCAGTCACTACATAAGTAGGATTATGCTGCAGGGCTTAAGTGAATAATTCTGTCAAAGACTGGGGCATGGATTCAGGAAGACTCCATTGTGGGACACCCGGTCGTAGGTCCAGAACACAAGGCACTAGACAAAGCAGTGAAAATCAGGGCACTGGCATTAAGCAAATGGTGAGACAAAGTCAACAAATATTTACTGTGTCTATTGTGCGCATAAGATTATGCTAGTCCCCGAGAAAAGCCCAGCATTAAAGTAAGGCATGATCCCTCTTGTTTTGGAACTTATACCAGATTGCATTCTAGTAGTTAGATGAGTTATAAATACAGTGTTTTAGGGGGTGAGGGAAATTTTTCCCATCTGGCACATATGGAACACAATAGATGATGACATTTAAATAAATTGTCTTCTTAGCTCTAGGGCTTTCCAAGGCCTATTCTTTAATCTGCGTGAAAGACGCCCTCACAGTTATTTTCTGAGGTGCTCTTTGAGGAACAGTTATGAAACCCTTGAAATACTCTCTAAAGAGCTCTTTGAACCTAGATGTCTGCTGAGGGAGGGTGCCCCTCCTCCATCATCCTCCTAGGTTAGCTCCTCACCAACTAGTACAGTTATACCAGGTGTGCCCATAGTCTAATAAACACTGATAAAATATCATAGATAATAATACATACTGAATGAATTAAAGAGATGCAGGGAAAAGTAGGATACTAGGATACAGAACTAAAATTAACCATATTGATCATCTAGTCCAATCTCTAAATATCTTATGGATGAGGAACCTGGGGTTTAGAATAATCATGTTGCTTGCTCATAGAAATACAAGCTAGTAATTTTCAGTTAATACTTGAAATTGGTTCTCCTAACTCCAAATTCAGTGTGGAAGTCCTGAGATAATAGATTATAGCAATGGCATGGAAACCTTTAGATTTCATAATAGTATATATTATAAAAGGCAGTAATAAAATCATTTATTTTTCTAGTTCCAATCAAGATTTATACTGTTTGCACCTATAAAATACCAAAAACACTGATTGAAATATGAAAAATTCAATTAAACACTTAAGCAGGGTTTTCCCCTATTTCTTTATAAGATCAAAAAAAAGATTCTTTTCTAAAACACAGACTTATTGTTTGACAGCAACTGAAATGAGCACTTGTCTTGGCATCCTCTATCCAGAAACCAAATTTGTAAATCACAATATAATTAATAAATTATTAGTTTTCACACTGCTCCTGTTGTTATTAAATTGCTTTAAAATGTAGTATTATTGAACCTTTACGTAACACATTAAATATAGACTACCTCAGACCTACTTCTTAGCTAACTAATCAGTTGATCTTCTCTCTAAAACCAACTTTATCACTTGCCGTATCCCTTGATGATTTCCCTTTAGAAAAAATTATAATGAGGCATGAGCTTCATCTCAAGAATAATTCAATTGGTAATTTTTTAAAAAATATTTTGGTAAATATATCTGATAATTACTGAATTTATGTATCAATGTTTGATAATCATCATATAGGTTTTCATTTTCTTAAATTGCAAAATCAATGACTGTTTACATTTCAAAAGTTTTACAGATTGTAATTTTTTTTCTTCCCAATCATCTCATGAAATACATAGCACCAATATTATTTTGACATCTTGCTAAGGAGCAGACTGAGCTGCAAAGAGTTGCTTGCTCATGGTAACAGTTAGCTAATATTGACATGGGATTTAAAGCCAGGTCTTCTGACTCCAAATACAGAACTCATGCTATCATGCTATCTACCTCTGTGTCAAAGTATGAAAATTGAAAATTTATTCACTTTTAATAATATTTTGAATATGTAATGTCAAATAAATGAATAGTTTAAAATATAAAGCATCAATGGAATTCTCTAATATCATGAAGGTCCCACGAATTTGGCAGCACAGTAAATTCGTGGTGGTTAAACATGGTTGTCAGAATTTTTCCTTCTAATGGTCATATTTTGGCAAAATGTAGGGACTAGTGATTACTTATTTTTATCAATTTGATTTTCAGGCCTGGCACAAAATACATTGTGGAAAATATGGAATGAAAGAGAATCAGGCAGACTTTGAATAAGCTACATGAATGAGTCACTAATTTTTTTCTCTAGCTGTTCTATGTCAACCTGGAATAAGGAATTTAGCAGAATGCCTCAGGTATCTGTCCTTGCTATGTTTTTTTTAACAATTTTACCAATTACTTCAGTGAATGTTTACTTGGCTCTCTTCTCAAATTTTTAGGTGCTACAGAGCTGGAAGAGATAGCTAACACACTTGATAAGTCAGGATACAAAAATAACTTGATAGAATAGGACATTAGGCCAAATGCAGTTATCATGTAATGTAGAATGTCAGTTCTGTCAGTGAAAAGTTAAAAAGAATCCCAAGTATAAGATGGAAAATGTATAGCCAGACATGTTTGTCTTACAAACATCTGGAGTTTTCAATGGGCTTAAAGATCAGTGGTGCAACATTAGGCAAAAAAAAATGCTCATGGGCCCTTAGACTTCAATTCGAAAACATCCAGTATCTAAATGAGGAACCCACTGCATTTTTCTCTCATCAGAAAGCATACATACATGTGTATATACCTACAGGTGTACATGCATGCATATATGTGTGTATATATAGGTATATACATACGTGTATACAGGGTGAAGGGGAGAGGCAGAGGTGTCAAGCACTGCCAGCGGCTTGTACAATACTCCTGAGTGCAGCCCAAACCAGATTAAATTGTAATTGGGAAATGTTTAACAAAATGAATAAAAACAAAATAAAGTATAGATACAAAATATTTGTTAAACTAGGTCAACATGCAGCCTATAGGAATCTGTATATTTGGATTAGTGGCCCAGATTCTATTTGAATTTGACACTACTGCTGTAGAGGACTTCCAGCCAAGATATTTTCCTGTACTGAATTCAGATTGTTCCACTGAAACATATCTACTTCAGCAAATACTTGAAATTCACATTAGAATGAACAATAATCAATAAATCTAATTTCCATTTTGGAACTGCACAAAGTACCAGCCGGAATCTCACAGGCAATATACAACAGGGTCACTAATGCCAGCATCAGAACTAGAAAACAAGGTGGCATCTTCCAATGTGATGAGAGATGAGCAACAAGCACACATATCCAATGAGTTCAAGTTTTCCGCTTCTGGATGATCTGTAGATTATCTGTGTCCTTCCTGAAATGTGGTTCCCAGAATGGAACACAGTACTCCACATATGGTATGATCAGGGTTCACTGTAAAGTGAAGCCATCGCCTTTCCAGTGCTAGAAACTCTTCCACTTTTAATAAAGCTTATGATCCTGTTTGCTTGCTGTTTTCCTTCATTGTATATGTTTGCAATTTCATGCTAGTGATTAATAGTGAGGTTGTAATCCACTAAAACCCCAATATGTTTTTCACATGAAAGGTCATCTATTTGCATTCCTTCCATTCTAAACTCAAATAATTAATTGTTTGAGCCTAAGGAGAGATCTTTACATTTTTTCTTCTATCAGGGATAAAGTGATGGATCTGTGATTTCACTATTGTAGTGAACTCACAGAACAGTAAACTAAATCTTCCAATGCATTTTGACACTTTTTCCATACTTCATAATCTTTGAGAGTTATGTGGGGCACTGAGTTATTAAATAACTTGCCCATGGTCACACAGCCAGTATGTGTAAGAGGCAGAATTTGAACTCAGTCTCTAGTTACAACACCACCTTCTCTTACCATTATTAAAGTTCATTTCATTTGAATTATCACCTATTGTAGCTAGACAAGATCCTGTTGGTTCTTCAGTCAGAAAGCCAATGTGAAACATATATAAGGGCCACTCATTCATATGAATGAGTTGGCTGCTTTAGTTTATATTTAAACATCTTACTTTTCTGTTATAAGTCACTCCTCTTGGAAATTTAGCTTTATCTACTCATAACTATAAAATCAGCTCATCATCAGTACATTAACATAAAAAATCCATGAGAACAAAAAAGAATAAAGTTAACAAATCACAGAAAATTATTCAAATACAGACTACCAATTTATGTTACTAATCTACATTGTTGTAGTTTGACTTCTTATGCTCTGATGATCTTTCTAAACCCTGAACATAAAATTACTATCTATTTGTGAATTTAATGGTTTATCCTTCCTTCTTTCCTAATGCACAGTAAAATTTAGATTTAAAGCTACAGGAGAACTTGAAATTCTATTCCTTCATTTCATATATGAGCTAATTGAGGCACAAAGGAAAAGGAATCCTTTGTCTTTCCACATCTGAAAATTTACCATGTTTCTCCCCTGCTGTTATCTCCCATACAGCACCCAACTTATATCTACATTTGCTTTGTTTGACCTTACCCCTAAGTTTGAGGCTTTGATCCCCATGTAAGCCCCCCTCCCAAAATAAAGATAGCTTTCAAACTATCATTGATTCACACAGCATTGGAAATGAATTTAATATCATTTCTTAGGATGATATTTTGTTAAAGGTGTAGGAGGGAATGACCCTGAAACTATAGAATGCCTAAAATGTGAGGAAGAAATCCCCATTAATATGGCGAAAGGGCCCAGAACCGGGTGGCAGAGAACAGTGAGAGTAAATTTACATATTGTGGATTTTTTCCTAGGGCTAGTCCTCTTGTAAATTTTCATAGTTATAACAGATATCCAGAAACCTTGTTCAACCTTTAATATTTGATAGCAATTTCTAAATATTTGAATATCTTGGGATAGCAAGAATCAAATTTAAGTGAAAAAGGATAACCCAGTGACATTATTTTAATGCTCTCTAAAAATCTTTTTTTCAATTAAATAGAGTTTAAGGAATTTCCACACCTTATATAATGAAATATAAACCATTTGTTCACTGTTGAAATTAGAGACAAATTATTTCTCTTTCAACATAAGCTATGTTGCCCCATTCTTCGTGTGCCATATGTATTAAGTTGCTTCTGTATGTTCCTAGACCACTTGCCACAGCTGACTAATTATTCCCACCTATTAGGGAAAACTGATTTCTGTTAAAATGTCTCCACAAAGAAAATTAAATACAGTTTCTTTAACACATATGCCAATGTGAGAGACAGAGCTTTACTTTTGATTGGTTGCAGCTTTGCTTGATTATACCTAATAACATTATTCCATTTTTCCTTTTCATTATTCCAACAAATATGGAGATACATGTTTTAGGAAGAGGTATGCCTCATATACGCAGGGAATCTGATATGTTCCTTTGGTTCAGATCTTTTGGGGCCATTCCAGGGGCATGAATCAAAAGTTTAGTTCATCTCATGTAGTTTACTCACACAAAGAGCCACCCTGATAGGTCTGGAAAGATGTTGGGACATCCAAAGTCTGGAAAGTACATATAGCATATAAAACTACATCAAATTTGAATGTGTTTATAAAATTTTAAATCAAACACTTAAATACTCTTGAGCAAAGTTGATACCTTAGAGAGCTTCAGAATTATCATTTTTCCTTGGCCTCTAACATTATTGGCTATGATGATTTTGGATAATATAGAGTTAACTTTGGGTTTAGTAATCAGTTATTTCATCCATTGCATAGACATGCTGGACTGCTATCTCTTGCATCTGCCTAACTCTTACCTGTAGGTTAAATACCCTTCTTAGAATCCAAATGCCATCCTATATTGAGACAATGATAAGAATAAGGACTGGTCCATTAAGAAAATTTCCTTTGCCAATGCAAGTTGGCACTTTCTCTGAAACTTAGACCACTTAGAGAGTTGTATAGAGCAGAGACAATTTAAGTGACATGCTCAGAGCCACTGCAGTTTATCCACAGCGGGGTGGCATGACCATACTTGTGCTTTAGTAAAAATCAATTGATAGTTGAGTGGAAGATGGATTGGAGGGGGAAAGAATTGAGGCAAAAAAAAAAAAACACCCTGCCCCAAGGTGGTGACATTGTCAGGTGCGGATGGGGGAAGGAGTAGCATGAAAGATATTATCAAGATAATAAGATAATTGACAAGATTTGTCAACAGATTCTATATGCGGGGTGATGAGTTGAGAATCAAATGTAGGTTCTGAGCCTGGGGAATTGGAAGGATGGCAGTGTACTTAATAGTAATGGGGAGCCTATTAGGTGGAAAGGAGAAAGGAGGGACAGAATAAGTCCAGTTTTGAACATAATGAGTTTAAGATATCTATAGGACAGCCAGTTTCATACAGCTAGTAGGCAATTGTCAAAGTGAAAACTGGAGGTCAGGGAAGCTGTTGGGGTAGACAAATAGATCTGATAAGCATCTGCATAGAGCGTATAAGTGAGTCAATGGAAACTGAGGAGATCATCAAGCAAAACTGTATAGAAAAGAGGAGGAGCAAGGACAGAGTCTTTGGGGACACAGAATTGTTGAGCATTGCTTGGATGAAAAATTCAACCAAAGGTCTCCCTCATTAAACAGTAAGCTCCTTGAGCGCAGGAAATGTCTTTTGTCTTTCTTTATGTTCTCTGCAATTAGCACCATGTCTGGTACACAGTAGATGTTTAAACCATGTCTATTGACTGGTTGGACTGATCAAATCATCTAGGGAGGCATATAAGGGCTGCCTTGCCTCAAAGAGGGTCCAGCTGTGATTCTACGGTATAAATTTGTACTGAACCCAGTCAGCACTTTATTTGCTCCAGCTTTGTTTAGGAATGCAGGAGACAGAGGGAACACAGTAGATGGTGGGAGAAAGTCAAAGCTGAGGCCAGGCAAGGCATGATATGTATGTCATATGATAAGGGAGCAATGTACTCAAGTAGAGAAGAGTGCGGAGCTGTACTGTTTTACCATGAAGGGCAAGATATCAAAGGGAAGAGACTATAGGGAGTGGAAGAGGGTTGGCTTGGGAAAGAACTGGGGGGGGCAGGGGGTAAAAGGATCAGAGTTTACAGTAAGGACATTGAATAAGGTTACAAGGCAGAGGGTGATGTGGAATGAAAACAGATTACGATCAGGTAAAGGAATTTCAGAGTTCATGAACAGGGATGTGCAACAATTTTTGGAGATGTCAAGCTCCTGTCTATAGCTGAGGTAGAGCAGAGGAGTAGGTCATGTAAAATGATTAAGCTGAGTAACTGTGAGGTTAGGGCATTTGAAGAAATATCAATATATTTGCTGAATCCCCTAGGAAAAAGACAGGAGTGGGAAAGTCTGTGATCTAGGCTTTGATCTCAGTGAGGAGGGAGAGTGTATTAATGTCAATAGATAACAGCTACCAGAATCTTGTTTGGGTGATAAATGTGGATTAAACAAACCTCCAAGGAGGAAAGGCTATTGAGTACTGATAATACTACGACAACTGATTTGGGAATAGAAGTAAAGTATAACTACTTTCACACTTAGATTTTGAAACTCCAGTGGAAATAATGGGCACCCAGGGAAAATATTATCTATGAACCCCAAACTTCTTATGATCAATCTTCGTATCTGCTGTTAAAACTAGTTAAATATAATCAGCAAAGATACTTGAATTGTATATTTTTTAAATGCTTTAAAATGTATTCCACAGTATAATTTTTTATTGTGCCTACTGTAATATTCTTCACCTAAGGCCAACGTTACCTAGGTAAAAAATTGGAATAGGAACAACTCATGACCCATATAAATTAACCGAAGACATCTCCTTTAACCAATAGTGGAGAAGGATATTGAGAATAGAAAAGTAATGTTCATCAAGCTTAAGGCAATGATTTAGTTAAGCACAACTTCATAGGCTTAATCAAACTCTCATTCTATGATCTAAAACTTCAGGTAGGAGCCTCAATCCATCCTGTCTTCGCTATTTTGTACCCGGGTGACTTGGAATCTCTGCCAATGGCCTGAACCTTAGTCCTTCTGAGCCAATCAAATCTCAAGAACATTTTCAAATACCTTTTAAGGAAAAAATATCTACATATGCAGAAAGGGAGGAAAAGCTGAGGCAGAGTATTGGAATATTGTTCCCACCATACCCAATTATCAGTTGCAATAATTAGCTAAATATTTGAAAAGTTTTAATAGATTTAAATGTGTATTTTTTTTATTTTAAAATAGTCATAGAACTATGTGCTAAATAATTAGAGACAATATTGCTTACAGTATCTAATCTATTATCCTATCCTGTACTTAGGCACTACTGTCCAATGATGCAACTCTGGCATGGTTGTTTAGCAAAATAATTAAAGAAATTCTGTTATAACTAGAAAATTACTGAGCTATAGGAGTAGCCTTGCAAATTTGAATCTATTTAATAATGTAGAATGTCATAGCATGTCATATAGTAATTATCACTAACAATTGTTAAACTCTGGATTGCCTTGTCATATCTAAAAAGAGGGAATTATGATAACTCTCCATTTTTTATCTTTTAGCTTTTCTCAAAGTATTTAAAGAAACAACCTTTTGTGTTGAAAAGAATAAATAAAACAAAGCCATTTTGGTTAACCTCATTTTTAAAAAATCCTCTAGAGAACCCATATAAATATTGATGGTGCCCAAAGTAACAGCTACTTCTTGATATTGGTGTTATTTGATTAAATGCAAAGCATGTCAATTCTAATGCCACCATAAAACACTGTATTGATATGGAAAGGTTAATTAAATGTTGTGATGGTAAGACACTCAGCTGGAGAGTACATCATTGATATAACAGTTTACATAGGGAAATAAACAGAGCAGAATCACATAGACGATGGATTCTTGTTCCCAAAACTACGTTTTGGTAAAAAAAAAAATGGAATATATGTATCCATTACCAAAAGGAGAACCAGTTTATATTAGAGAAAAAGCTGATACAGAAGAAAGAAAAAAAGTGCTGAAGGATTCTCTATTTGGTAAAGTTCCCTGAACAGCAATCTAATTATGAAAGTTCCTTTTGCTATTAAAGAATGCTAACGCTAGCTACCTTAGGATATGGTTATAAATTGTTGCGATTAATTTTAAGTGTTGGGATCCATAAACAAAGAATATTACTTGTGGATTGCATGGTTAACTCTTTAAGGGATATCCTACAAAGGAAACATAATCTATGCACCTTGCAACATTTTTAAAGTAAATAATCAAGTTCTTAACCAATTATTCAACAAGCATTTATTTAGTATCCATTATGGAGCAGTCACTTTGTTAGATGCTGAGAATATGAAAATAAAATGAAACAACAGCACTCCTCAAGGATTTTATATTCTGTCTGGGGAGACAACATATTGATAGATAAATAAATGTAGGCTAGATACAAAACAAAAAATAAAGGAGTTTGGAGGAGAGAGTCCATTATTGTACTCTGCTGTGTTATTTTTGAATTATTCTGTCATCCAATGGGTTAACTATTGCATATTTGAAAATATTCCATCTATATCATTGTTTAAAATGTTAAACAGGATAGGGTTAGAGACAGATCTTTGGGATATTCCACTACAGATTTCTCTCAAGGCTAATAGTAAATCATTAATTAATATTCTTTTGATGTCATTTTTTGAAATTCTGAATCCAACTCTTGGTAGTAATAAAAGGAAATCTTTTTCTGTGGAAGTCTTGGTCATTGAAGTCAATCCTCTCAGACCAATCAGGAATCACAATTCTGAAGCTTTGCTCCAGTTGACTGCTTCTAATTTCCAAAGCGATAGTAGAGTGGAGCAGTTTTTCCTTCCCAGTTGGTGCCTGTGGCCCAAGTGTGGTTCCTTTTTTCAAGGGCATGAATTTCCAAAGCACAAAAGATCATTTCCTTTCCTAAGGTTAGGTGGTTGGCTCAGTTCAAATCTAAATCCTGGAGCAGATATTGACACTGATACATTTCCCATGCTAAACTTAAGACCAAACAGACTGACAGGAACTAGCCCTATGTCTTGCCTAAGGACAAGTTGATCCCCTAGTACAGAGCTTGACCCCATGGCAAGTGGACTAGGCTCAGGACATGGTCTTAATCCAAGAACAGGTGGTCATTAGACACAAGTCTTATCTGACCAATATGCAGGGTTCATCCTGACATCATGAAGGATTTTTTTAAAAATTTTACTTCTATCCACTTTTTCCTTTTCTCCTTTTTCCTCTCTTTTCATTACTAATTATATATTATGATTATATTTTGCCTCTTTGCTTAACAAAGGAATTCTATTTTGAAGAGCTTGAGTATTCAGTGTACTGAGTATGCCCTGTACTCAGAGGGTATTCAATAATTTTTGACTGATGAATGAATTGTATCCTTAGGCCTAACATACATTAAGGGACTCAGCTATTCAGGGATCAAAGGAATTCAACAGTGAAGCTATACATTTTAAATATCATATGTTCATCCAAAGCATGAACTCAATTTCTTTTAATTTGTTCAGCTAATTTTTTTTAAATTATAGATATTTGATGACTCAAAAATATTGTCATAAAATGGAAAGGCCATTGAAATAAATGTCAAATTATGAATTGCTAGAAAACATGTGTTTTTTTCTTTCTATATATGTATAACAAACACACTCATCGCATATATATATATATATATACACATACATATATATCCACAAATATGACAAAAGTTGGAAACTTATCAGTTTCAAAGGGAGGGACTTTCAATGATCAGTCAGAGTAAAATGTGATTCTTCCTTTCAATGGTCCCACATCTATGTTCAGAAACCAAGATGGAGTAAAATTAGGTATAAATAAGTAGTAGGGGTCAGACTTGCTAGTGATGAACAAGTATTGCGAATGAGTAAGGCATGCAGAGGAAAGCACTCATGTCCCTTATATGGCTCGTCAAGTGCAGATGTGATTGAAAAAGCTAGCCCAAGTCCTTCTCCTTGACTGAACTATCCCTGCTAGGATGACTTATGATTATCTCTCTTATACTGAAGAAAAGAAAGGCTACCTGGCAGAGTCTAAGGTTGGGAAAGAAAGATATGCTGGGCAACATCTTTGTGGGCCAGTTCTTCCCTTTTCTATTGTTTTTGTTGAGTTTTTCAAAGGCAGAAGACACAAAGAAGACAGGTCTACATAACAGTAAGAAGAATTCCTCTAAGAAGCAGAAAATCTAACAGTGAAATTCAAACATTCATTAATTCAACAAGCATTCACGTGTTTATCCTGTGAGTGCCAACTATGTTAGGTTTGGGTGTGCAAAGACACAAACAAACAGCCTTAAGAAGCTCACTCTTTTAGGGGAAAGCACCCGAGGGAGTTGGGGGGGGGAGGGAGGGAAAGGAGAGAGGGAGGGAGTTGTATTGCTTTTTTTGTTCATTTGTTTTGCAAATCATAGTCACTTCCTAATTAAAACCCTTTAATCACAAAGAAAAAAAGATTTAGGCAAAAGTGAAAGGAAAAATAACTTTACTTGCTGAATTTCAGCATTCTACTCCTATAGTTACCAGTTTCTTTATTGAGAAGAGTAATAATGTGTAATAACACATTTTTCTGTGACATATATTGTAAACTACATCTACTTTTGCAGAAAGAGATATGCCTAAGAGAGTAACTAAAAAGATATTTTGATCCAGTCTCTGCTCTCTGTTCTTATCTCATTATTTCCAAATGGCTCTAGAAGGACTTTCTGAATGACATCTATAAATGTTTTGTAGGATATATGTAATGGCAAATAATATTTTTGTGGACTATCAGTGGACAATATAGAGACAGGGAGTGGATGTGCTATTTCATTTAATTTAGTTCTTTTAATTGGGATCTTTCAGAAAAAAATAAAACACTTCTGCCAAGTGAGGAAATTGAGAAGAGTACAAAAAGCCAAGTGGTTAATTGTAGGAATTGAGTGGACCACACTGACTCCATCTTGTGACTCAATTTTGGAGACAGCTCAGTTCCCTTTCTATCTGGTTTGGGTCTTTTGCAATTTCTATCTTGTGAAAAAAACTTTATTCAGTTGTGAGAACTGGAAGAACACTTTGCTGTATTGTGTGAATCTAACCCTGTGTCGCTAGGAACCTGAATGCCCCATACCTATTGCTTAGAGATGCTTAAATAAGGACCTGTATTATTCTGACCAGAAACCCAGTCAGATCCTAAGATTATACACTGCAAGCAACCCACATGTCTTATCTGAAAGCTGTCCCTACTGATCAATCAGTTATTGTTTCCATGGTTTTCTAATGGCACACAAACACTTGAGGGGAGTGCAATAACTCCTTTTTTTCTAATTTCAGGTGATTGCACCTATTCACTCTTCTGCTCCCAACTTGGAAAGTCCTTAATCTTTCCTCCAATTAGAAATCAGATTGCCTAATTTTGTATCCTGGCTAATTGTTTTCTTTTTATTCATTGATCTCATTTGATTAATTGTTTTTAACATATAAAAGCCTGTCGCCTCCTGTATTCAACGTCCAGTGTCAAAGCTGAGGATGGCTACTGGTTCTATGCTACTGGCAAACTATGTAAAATGGAGCAGTTAAGCCCTAGATATCTGCCTGATCTTTTTTTTTCCCTCTTACACAAGAAGTAGACAAGTTAAAAGATCTTTTTTAAGGAAACATATTTTTGATTTAAATAATTTTATACATTTGGATGAACTTGCCTTATGTAGAAGTGGATTAAGTAACCTATCTGACATGCACAAACACTCACTTTAGGACTGTTCTGTTCATGTGCTTCTAAACTTGGGCCTCATAATTGAGTCTTTCATATGTGCAATGGAACCCAGGGCTTTGCAACTAAATCTCACAGATACTGAAGTCACTCTGTGGGGAACTCTATATAATAAATGCAAAGCTGCATAGCCTCTCTGGCCAGAGATACCCTACCTTAATGCTTACTTTTGCTATGTAACTCACAATTCAAAATTCTGAACAGGAGTTGGCTCTAAGGATTGTCACTTACCCTTTATTCATACTGACTCCACTGCATTTAACTACTTCTCCCTCCGTGTATCTTAAACTACCTCCTACTATATTCTACCCCCATCTGCAACCATTGAACTCACAGTTCCCTGGATTCTCTCAATAATTATGCACAAAAATTTCCTACAGACAGACTGGAGAGAGGAACATTTCTTTTCTAGCCTATGTACATAGACTTGACATAATTCTTCAAGTTTCATTCAAATCTACCTACTACATATGTTTATCTCCTGCTCACAGATGAGATATGTTATTAATCCAGTCACTCTTTTCGATGTTAGAATTTTCATTTTGGAAAACAGAAACGCTTGAGGTCTTAGTTTATTTTATGATCATGTTTCCTGAGGCTAGCTAGGCACGCATATCACATTTGGTATCCTTTTATCTTCAGAAATATATAATACTTTTTTTTGTTCTCATAGCACTATTCTTGGAGGTATGTCTCATCATAATGTTCATATTGCTTATTTATAAAACTTCTACTACATAAAACATAATTTTCCCCTCAGGATTATCTGAGTTTAATTTTTCCATCATTTTAGTATAGATAATACCTACTCAAATTAAAGATATATATATGAAATTACTTTTATTTTCCCCTTACTTTCCTTTCTCTAGTCCCCCTTTCCCTTTCTATTTTTCTTTTTCTTTTTTTTTAAATTCATTTACCATTCTTTAGAGAGGAAAACAGTCTAAAAATTATAAAAATTAACAAAATTGTATATTCTTTTCCATTCCTAAATCTCTTTTTTGAAATTACTGGAATGAAAATAATGTATATTTGAGATAGGGACTGGACCTGTGATAACACTGATATGCCCAAATTCCTAGTAAGAAAACTTCCCCCAGCAATGCCAATTGACATCTTCTCTTCAATTTGTAGCCATAGAGCGTGGTTTTGAGCACTGTGAATTTAAGTGACTAATTATAACCTGATAGAAAACGGGCCATGGAATGCCAAGAACTTGGTTAACTATACTTAAGTAGGGTCTCTATACAGGAGAAACATTTTTCCTAGCCTACCTACAACCATGATATTTAGCCTACCTTAGTCATAGCTAAAAGAATATAAGTGACCTATCAGGGTTGTATCATCATTACGTGTGAGAGGTAAGATTTAAGCCCAGCTTCTGCTAGTTCCAAAGCTAGCTCCCTATCTACAATGCTACATTGACTTGATAAAAAAATACACACACACATATATATATATATATACACACACACGTGTATATACATGTGTATATATGTAGATGTGTATGTATGTATTATATTTGAAACAATATAAAATATAAATTTAGTATTATTATATTTGGCATTTTTCTTCATCTCTCTCTCTCTATAGATCCATTACACTGGTTAATGAAAATAATTATATTCAGTGTCAAGAAGGCCTTTCACATTTTGTGCATTTTTTCATGTTTTAATTTAAAACATCACATCAGAATTAAGACTTTTTGTAGTCAATATAGAGTAATGAGTTTAATATATGCATCATTAAAAAATGCATTGAAGGGCAAATGACTAAAATTAGAAGGAGATTTATAGACTTTGCAAAGCTATGTGATATGTGAATGAATCAAATAATCCTCCTGTCTCTGGAAATGTTCAAAGTAGAAGGCATCTACAATAGAAAAATTCCTCTTTTCTTTGCTTCTCCTTCTCTGTATAGCACCTACAGAGTTACATTCAGTGAGCTATTCCAGGTAATAGGCAGACAGTCTTCAGACTGCTCTGTCCTTTTCCTTAATTGCAGAAATCACATTTTCTTTCTTTGAGGACATACCTGTTTGCTTTGTGGAAAAGACCCAGACTTGGCTTTCTGCTTCCACAGAAAAGAAGCTTTTCACTGCACATTCCTCTCTTCTTACATTTAGCATCCTTTCACTTTCTGGGTTTCTTGAAAGTTGGTCAAGCAAGACTCCTGGGTTCCAGTCCCAGACCTGCTCCTCACTAATTGTGGAACCTTGGGTAAATAACCTACTAATCCTCAAGTATCCTCAACTGCAAAACAAAAGAACAGGACTGCAATTGTTTAACAAAAATTAATTGGGCTTAAGGATGCAGGGAGAGATAACAAAATATAAATCTGATATGGAGCCTGGCCTCCACAATCTAATAAGACATGTGCATAAATGAACATAATGCCAATTAAAGCATATCAAGAAAATAAGAAGTTTTAGAATTACTACGAGATCAGATGGCAAAGATATATTTTCTGTCCTACTCTTCCTGCCCCATTTGAGGTTTTCTTGGCAAAGATACTGGAATGGCTTGTCATTTCTTTCTCCAGCTCATCTTACAGATGAGGAAACTGAAGCAAACACAGTTAAGTGACTTGCACAGGATCACACAGCTATTAAGTGTTTGAGGATGGATTTGAACTCAGGAAGATGAATCTTATTCACTTCAGGCCTGGCGCTCTAGTCATTGGGCCATCTAGTGGCCCAGAAATATAAATGTGGGCCACTAAACAATACATAAGGAACCCTGGGGGCCACATATTCACTTAGAAAACTACACACACACACACACACACACACACACACAAACAAACACAGAAGTGTGTATGTATGCATGCGTGTGCATATGACTGTTTGTTTATGTACCTCAACACACTAAAATCAGATAGGAAATACATTTTAATCTGGTTCATGCAACACTTGGGAGTGTTGTACCCATGCACAGTGTATTTGACAGGCCTGCACTGCACCATACTACTTGTCTAATTTACAGTAGAGTGTTTAATAAATGTTTCTTAAATTGAATTCTTAACTTATTCAAAGAAAGAAAAAAACAGAGTAAAGTAGAAGACAGTAAACAAAGTAAAATAAAAACTATACAAATAAGAAAAAAAAACAATACCCTTTTGACCAGGATACACTGTCTGAGGCCAGAAGCACTAGAAAAAAAAATATTACTTTGCCTTCATTCTCCCATAGTGAGGATGGCTATATCTCCCCTCACGGTTCTAAGGGAACGCCTAAGTGGTAAGGTTATCTTCCTCTAATGCTTTTGCCTCTTGCAGCCTTTCTGGTGCAATTTCTCCCACTGTTAGGAGGAGTGACTACTGCCCACTTTCATTTAATCTTGAAACAGTTTTTCCTCAGTCAAACTAGACCTATTGAAGACCTTATCTTGAAAAGACCAAGGTTCCCCACTACATCATGGGCTATCCCCTGTTGTCTTAATCAATATATGGCCACTGGGACCCAGAAGGCTCTAGAGGTGAAAGTGAGGCTGCACAGCCCTCCCACACTTAAATCCAATTAATTTGCATTTCATGGCACCACCTTCCTGATGTCATGGTCCTCTTTTGAGAATGAAGGACAAACAGCCACAGCAATCTTAAAGCAATATGCTTTTCCAGATGGATGTTATTTTATAATTATAGCAAGCTCAGAAATACCAACATCCTTCTCCAATAACACCTCAGTTCCTGGGGTACATGGGCTCAGATATAACTTAGTTTCTACATAGCATTCACACCGCCAAGTTTACCATTGGGTAAATACATCTCATCTTCCAGTTGGTTATATCAAAAAAAAGTTATTCCTTGGAGCACTGATGCTGAACTGGCTGGCTTCAATGCCAGCATTGATTCCACTCTCAAATTCCAGGTGCCTCATTCTCCTGACCTTTTGAAGCTCACAAGGTAATAGCTATCTCTAATCTCCTTTAATTAAAAACAGATAGAATAAACATAAAGACACAAAGAGAAGAAGCCCATTTTTCTAGGTCACTTGTCAGCTTTGGGTGAAGATGAGTAAAGTTTTCTCCCCTTAAAGCTTCTTTGTCTTCTTGGAACACTACCAGATGGGAAGGATTCAGATTGGTTCTGTCAACATAATGGCTTTTGAATACACTCCTTTTCTGGCTATGTGCCTGTGGTTAGTAAATTAGAACCAGTTACAGAATGTGTGCATATACTCCTAATCTAGAAGAGCAAGGGACTTTCGTTACATATGATGCCTCATCAACCTCTTCCCCATTTTCCTAGCATTTGTTGCCTGTTTAAAAACTCTAGAGTATACTGGGATGCTTTTGCCCAGGGTACATTTTTTAAAAATATCCATATTGGCTCCTTAACATACTTACCAATGGACTCTTGTATTCAGATAATACAAAGTGCTGAAAAGTCTCAATTTGCAGTCTTACAAAATCTCTGGTTCTCCAGAGAATTGCTGGCTCTCCTGTTCACTTTGTATCATATTGACTGGTTCTGGAGCCCATGCTTAGTCTTTATTGAAGCAGGTGAAGTTTGGATGCTAGAAGCAGGGAGCCCGAAAGAGTCCTTATAGTCCTAAAAAGCCTTTCAAATGGTCAGCATGAGTTGATATCCAACAAGGAAAGAATATGATTAGAAAATGACTGACCGTCAAAATGACAGGAAGAATTCTTGTTAACTTGCTTCACTCTTTGGGACTTGGAACATTTATGGACAGCTTTAGTACCCAGAAAAAAAAGTGAGTTGTATCTCTAAAATTATTTCTCTTCCTCTCACTCTCCAGTGCTTCTACATTTTGTCATGGTATTGTCTGCCTAAAGAGAATGACTCTGGGACACAGCACCGCAACCTGCTTGCTCTCAGACTAGGTACATGACGAGATCACTGTCCACTATGCTGGGTCACCTCCTTCACATTCCACTGATTCCAGAAGTACTGGAGAGGTTATGCTCACCCCATTTTTAAGGTCATGGGCTGCAGAATGCATGGCATTGTTATACAAAAGGATTTTCTAAAATATAGAAACTTCACATACACATGTAAATAAACAGATACAAAGACAAAGCCTTGAGTTCTAGTTACCTCAGTAATTTAAGAGTTAATCATAGAAACCAAAAATAATGGCTGACTTATGTAGGTCTATACCCACATTATATCCTTGAGGTTCACAACAGGTCCTATTGCTGATCCCCATTTGACATAGCTCTCAGAGACCTAGAGTTCGAAGGATTCAGGTACGTAATAAAACACAGTCCCTGTCTTTAAGATTAAATGAAGGAGCTACGGTGTGTTGAATAGATGCTGCCATTAAAATGGGCTAAATAAAAGGGAATGATCATATAGAGAGAGCTAGGTGGTTCAGCTGATAGAGTTCTGGGTCTGGAGTCAAGAAGGCTTGAGTTCAAATCCAGCCTCAGACATTCCCTAGATATGTGAAACTGTGAAAGTCACTTAACCTCTGTTTGCCTCAGTTTCCTCAACTCTAAAATAAGGATAATAATAACACTAACCATATACATACACATATATACCTATACACATATACGTACATCTATCTATATATACTTTTATCTATCTATCTATATATTATATATATACATATATATATACATACATATATATACATACATATATATACATATATATATATATATATATATATATATAAATGAGACCATCATTGACCTTAAGGAGCTTAAATAGTAATGCTTAAAAAGAAGCTGGGTGACTCCATATTTAGAGCACTGGGCCTGGGATCAATAAGAACTGTGTTCAAATCTAGCCTCAGACTTTTACCATCTGCATAATGCTAAGCAAGGCACTTAACCTCTGTTTGCCTTAACCTACTAGAGAAGGAAATGGCAAATCACTCCAATATCTTTGCTGATAAATCCCCATGGACAGTATGGTCAGCAGGGTCACAAAGAGTGAGACACATCTGAACAACCGTAAAAAGAACTTTTAAAGGGGAACTAGAAATGGAGAAGGGGAAGAGTTTCCTTGTGGAGGCATGGTTTGGAAATGGTTGGGAACTGTCATAAAGGCTTGGATAAAAACAAAAAAAAACAACCCAGGAAAGATTATCTATCAGAGTCCAGGGTCTCAGGGGTAGATTCCTGTGCCTTTTACTTTTACACTAAGACCATAAACATGTAAGAGAAAGAAACAAAAGTGTAGATATCTCACTGTTTCCATTTTGTCTCTCTTTGGTGACAAGATAGACCTAGATTCGGGGTTAAGAAAATGAAACCTCCAAATGAGAACACTGCATACGGCTCTAAGTAATGATATTCCTTCATTCTCTGTTTTTGCCTTAGAACTACCTACAGCTTATGAAGGCATACACTAGGTTATTGCTCATTAGTGATTCACTTGTATTTCTCTGTAGGGAAGATTAACATTTGCTAACAAATCAAAGACGGAACTAAGATTTAGATCTCCGGTTTAAGGTTGATACCATCATAAATAGGAAAAAGAAAATTTCACTTTGCAAGGTGGATACTCCATTCAATAATATTGGTAACAACTCATCCCTGTCTGCTTGTTCTATGTGAGTTGTCTCCATATCTCCCCATAAATCTGCCACAAGGGTCTGTTCAAGATAGTGGGATTGCTCTCTGGGGTTCTTGACAATGTATGAATGCCAATCATGCACATGGGCAATCTACCACTTATCCCTCCATCTCACTGTATGCCTCACCCATAACTAGTATAAAATGCAATAAATGTCAATAGGTATTATGACCCGACAAAAAAGGGAATAAACAATTGAAAAGCAAAGGAGAGGAACAATAGCTTTTGGTACTATCTAAGTCATTTAGTATAAGCACCAAGTACAAAGAGAGGCACTGTGGCATAATGAACACAGAGGTAGTTTTGAAGTTCAGAAACCTGGCTGAAGGATAGCCTCTGACATATACTTGCTATGCACCTCCATCTAAGTCATTTACACTATCAGTTCCCTGGGCAACTCTCAAAATCTCTAAGTTACAAACTAATCACTTATCAGCTTTGAGAAAGGGAGCTTCCACCCCAAGAATTCACACATTGATGAAATCACAGATCTGAATTATCCCTGTTCCTTCTCTCTCTCTCCCCCCACCCCACCCCATCCAATCCTTTCAGTAGTTTCATCTATGCAGTTCAAGGTTGGAGGCTATTTTGAGATCTACTGCAAGTCCCACCTTTGATGCTATTTGTGTGATATTGGGCCACGTGCTTAACCCCTCTATGCCACAGTTTCCTCATCAGTAATGGTTGGTGGTTGGCCTTTCTTCTTGAAGAGGACCAAAATGAAATAACTATGTTGGAGTCAAGCTGCAGTATGTCTGACTATGGCTGATCTACCAAATACAAGCTTGCAATGTTCCATGACAGACTGTGCACAAATAGTCCATATGAACATTTGGGGTAGAGATGTTTCTAAATTTGTGCATATCATGTTTCTTTTGAACTACTACAATTCTCCATTACTCTTAGAGCACAGCACCTTCTTTGGTGTGGGCACACCATGCTGGGTGATCCTTGGCTAGTGTCTCCTATGTCACACAAACAATTCCAAAGTTCTTCAGAGAGACTCATTAGTAATATGAGGGGATTAGACAACCAAAACTGACATCCTTTCCATCTCTTAATCTATGATCCTGCTATCTCATTATTCCTCATTAAGCAAAAGAAAAATCAAGGCAGTCTAAATGGGAAAACTTAATTCATATGAAATTAAACAAGGAATAAGCATAAGTATGGGCTTTATGACATAGTAACTACTGTTCTGTTGTTCAATTTTAAACTGACACATGTTAACCATAGTCTTCTGTCATGCTGTTTATTTTCTGATGGAGAAGATTAGTTTTCACTAAAGATCATATGCATCATATCTTCTATTAAATAGCTAGACCATCAAAATTCTTCTCCACGACTTGAATAGAGCATAAATTAATTCAATGCGAAGTTATACATGACAGTTATATGAGACTTCATGCCGTCTTGGGGAGGGAGGGGGAAGGGAGGGGAGAAAAACTGGAACTCAAAACTATGTAGAACCGTGTGTGGTAAACTAAAAATAAATAAAGGAAAAAAAAAAACATAAAAAAATAAAATTAAAAAAAAAATAAAAAAAAAATAAAAAAAAAATAGCTAGACCATTACTGCCATAAAATATCACAATGTTAATAATGTAAAGAAAATATTCAGGTCATATTTTTCTCCAGGTATTTTATTAAAATGATAGCTTTTATTAGAGGTTTTAAGCTTGCCAAGTACTAACAGCAAGGGTAAAAGACAAACTCTAATATCATAAAGGAGAGAAAACGGCACCAGAAAAGATGAAGGACATGAAGAAAATATAACATGCAAACTGGTACAAATCTAATTCATTGTTACCTTCATGTGACATGTTTAAAAAAAACTAAACTAAATAGTCGTAGAGGGGAGATTACTCTTATGTCTGGCTATATGGTGTTCTGGGAGATGAAATATTGAGGAGCCTGGTCTAGCTGTCTGCCATTGAAACCTGGAATCCAGATTTCAGACCCTTCTTCTTCTCTTAGGGACTGATAAATTAGCTTTAGACAAATAATTTAACCAACTTGAGACTCAGTTTGCCAAGATAAAGATGGAGAAAAGGAATGGATAAAATATTGCCTATGTTAAAACATTAATATTAATTTGAAAAATAAAATCCTGGATTGAATATCACGTAACAATGGGAATTCAGAATTGAAACTCAGGCAAAAAAGATTTGGTAGTTGTGAGGGAAAAAAATGTAATTTTTAGGATGTAGATAACTAAATAATTAAGCATTCAGACAGGTAATTTATTATCACTCCCATACTGGATGTAGAGGATGGATTGCGATGAAAATCTTAAGTTAAGAACTGCATAATTTCTGGGTTTTAAGGCATGCAGCTCTTGGATTTCACTTATTTTATGTGTGAGGGTATACATATTTTATCATTTCTACATTGTCTAGAATTCAGTGGTGGTCCTGTCCTCTCACCTTTAATGAAGCAGACCTAATGGAGTGTAGGCGGTAAGAGGAATGTAATAATGTTATGGAGTTTTCAGTAGCAAACCCAATAATTAAGGTGTCACGAAAATTTCTATTAGAGGACCTTGTTTCCTCTTATAACTTACCCAGAATTGACTTTTGAGCAGGAAATTTTCTATTCTTAATCCAAGCCTGAAGGTAAATTTATTTTGGAAAATTTGATCTAAATCCATTCAGACAGTTTGAGATCTATGATGAGAATTTAAAAAAAAATTAAAAATAAATATGAAGGGGTACAGATACGTCAAAAATGGTTAATAAACTTGGCATATCTATGCAGAGTTGAGATTCCATTTCAGAGAATACTGAAATATTTAATGGTACATTCTAAAATATTTACACTAATGTCTTCTGGTATTCAGGTGATAGGATTGGAAACAAGGCTATCAGGACACTCAAGAGATGGAGATTCAAATACATTTACTGTATTTTCCTCCTCTACCACCAAAATTTTCTGAATTTATTTCATTTTAAAATCTTTATGTGAATGTCCTATTATTTTTTTTGTTTGCTTCATTCATTCCACTAATTTAGCTATAGTAACAATCACCATGATTGTCATTCTCATTACCATCAAAAAATGTACACCTGGAGGTAGCTTTGGAATGAAGGTTGGAAACCTATCTCTTCTGCTGGTTTTACACTTATTAGGAAAGTGGAAAAGCACTACCATCTACAATTTTCATACTTTATTGCTTTCAAAGAGAGTAGCAGTACCAAGATGGTAACTGTCTGGTGGCAAACTGGCCATTGTCTTATTCCCAGGTAGATGTTAATTCTTCATAGCAACCTTTTGTGCTTTAATTACTCACCCTCTGCTCCATGAGATGGTAACAGGAGCTTTCTCCTTTTTGCATAGATGACAGTGGCCCACATTATTTTAATGCATCTTTCCTGAAATATAAGGAGATTTCAGACTTTCAAGGAAGAATGAATGAATGAATATTCCATTAATTGCTTAGTATGTGCAATTACTGTACTAAGTTAATGGGATAAAAAAAATTTTAAAAGCTAACTAGTCTCTAGTCTCAAGATGTTCATATTCTATTGGAGGGAAACTACCTATAAAAGAAAATTCAGTAGCAGGGTAAATAGTGCCCAGACGTACTAAAAGTATACTGATGAACAAATGTCAAGACCAGGGACACAGTAGGTCATATGGCAGTGCCACACATAGAGTATGGGTAGATGGCAAGGTTTGGTATTCCACTATCTCACTAAAAGGAAGAGTTAATTCCCATGTCATCCAAAGATGGAGTGGGTCTTTCTGCATTTCTGAGTCTATGTGGGAAGAAAATCTGAGTATTTGAAAAATCAATGTACTATGTAATTTAGTCTTTCTAAGAGTTTAGATAATACAAATTACCATTTTTAAAAAATAATTCAATTTAATCCAACAAACATATATTCAGCCTCTATTAAGTGCCATGTTCTATGCTGCATGCTGGGGCTAAAAAGGGAGAAAAGTAGTCCCTAGTCTCAAGATGCTTATTTTCTATTAAGTAGATAAACAAGTACATGGACAAGTAAATGTAAAATACTTTCAGGAGGTAAAGAGCAGTAACAACTGGAAGAATTAGGACAGGTGCAGTGATATAGAGTAAAAGACAGAAACTTAAGGAGAAAAACGGAAGGATAGAGGCAAAGAAAACCAAAGAAATCCATGGAGACAGAGACATACAGATATACCAAGAGATATGCAAGACAGAGAAAAAACAAAAGTCAGAGAAGAGAAAAACCTAAAAAAGAAAATGATAGAGTAGTACTGATAGAGATTAAGAGAAGGGAAAGGAACAAGCATTTATTCACCTATGATGTATCAGGCACTATTCTATGTGCTTTACAAATATTATCTCATTTGATCGTCACAACAACCCTGTGAGGTAGGTACTATGATTGATTCCCATTTTACAGCTTAGGAAACTGAGGCATGGAGAGCTTAAGTGACTTTCCCAGAGTCATACAGTTAGTGAGTATCTGAGGCTGGAATTTAATTTAGGTTTTCGTGAATCTGGAGCCAGCACTCTATTCATTGTGGGGAGAAAAAAAAGCCACGCAGATTTAACTTCGAAGAGAAAAGGAGAGGCATGGCTACTTAGAGAATAAGAGAGACAGAAACACACAATCAAGGGGAAAGACCAAGAGAAAGAAACTGAGAGAAAGACAGTCATAAGAGTAATAAAACAGTTCCAAATATCCACATAAATATATAGAATATGAGATAGACAGACAAATTACGACAGAAAGGAGGCATCATGGACTGATAGAGAAATAAACACTAACAAAGAAAGAGACACAGATAGAGCCACATTAGGAATGAGTGTAAGAGATGAACTGTGCCCATATTCAAAGTTTCAAAGCTTAGTGGGACTTTTCTGGTCTTGTCTTCTACTGGCATGGCCTTTGAGAATCCCAGATCATCTTGACACTATGATAAGAAACTAGAATAAGGATTTAATATGATATTATTGATATTAAGGGAGTAGGACAGAAGAGTAAAGGAGCATTTTTCCTCCAATGAATATGGTCCATGCAATTACAGAAATGCACATTTAGTAAGGATTCCAAGAAACTACCTAGTCTAACTTCATTTCACTGATTTCTATAGGTTAGAGTATAATGTTGCACTTCACACCCAATCCTCCAATGCCTCAGGAAAATAAAAGCTCCAAAATTATACTGAACAAGAAATGACTTTGGGGAAATGACTGGAATACCTTGTAGTCAAGAGTTTCTCATAACCTCCTAATAATACTATTTCCACTGGGGTTTAGCCTCATGCAAGACAAACCTGTTTTCTAAATATAGTAATTGGATTACAAGTAACTCTCATAGTCCCTGTGAATTTTTTAAAGTTTTGGCTATCTCCCCCACAAGTTATAAAATATAAAACACTTCAAAGAAGGAATATACATATATATGTATATGGCTCCTTAAGCTCATTAACAAATAATTACTAAGATAGCCTTCCAAGGATGGAAAATACATTCACATTTGCTAAATAAAAACCTATTCACCAATTTTATATTTTGGAAAAGGTAAGGTCAGATTTTTAGTAATGTTGATGTTTTTAAAAAAGTTTATATACTACTTATTATGAATTTAAAGTTCATAGGCTTGAGACAGGATTTGGCCCTTAAAAAATCATTTCCACAAGCATTTATTAAGCCCTTTGTATGTACCAAGTGCTAGGGATTGATATGAAGAAACTAAGAAAATCAAACAACAGTACCTGTCCTCAAGGAGTTTATATTCCATTTGGAAATGCAGCATGCAATAAAAAAAATACATGATAATCTGAGGAAGGAGAGAGCACTAACATGTAAGTAGCTCTAGAAAAGCTTCCTGTAGGTGTTCCCTGTGTTGAGTCTTAAAGGAATGTACAGATGCAAAGAGAAGGAACTGAGGAGAAAGTGCATTCTGGGAATGGGGAGAAGGTACTGAGGCAAGAGATGGAAGGTCAAGTTTACTGAACATCGAGCAGACCATTTTGGCTTAGGGAGGTTGGAATATTGAGTCCAAATGTTGGAGAGTTACACTTGTTCTTTGCAGAAAAAGTACAAATGATTTTTGAATATTTTCAAATGGAAGTGCTTGAAAGATTAGTTAATCTGTGATGTGCAATTGACAAGGCAATAACACATGATTCTGAGCCAAATGCTTTAATGTGAAAGTCATGTTCGATTTCAGCATATGCTGCTGAGCCCAGCAGATTACTACATTTGGCTGCTCTTAGGCTCTAGAAAATGTGTCATCCCAAATTTTGTATGTGATTATGTGGGAAGGGGCAGAGAGGGAAGGTTCAAATCTAAATATACACTTTCATCACATATTACTCTTAATCATTCTTATTATCATTCTCATAAAATATGATTTTATGATGAAAATGAAATAAAATTAACTTATATTCTAATGATTTCCTTGATGAAAATCCCATGTAATCAACCTGGCACGGATTTTTTTGAAGGAAAACATGATTCCTATCCCTCCCCCCTATGGAAATTAAGGAATTAGATTGTTTTGCCCAAAGGAAAAGATTCTGTTGTTAAATATTTATCAAATGCCCACCACGCAATAGATATAATCTCTTTCCTTCAACTTTGAGTTAATTAAGGTTACCATCTGTGGTAATGATGCCTTCAAATTCCTTTAGTCTGTATGGATCTTTGCCTAGCCACATCTGTTTGCCTTTGGATTAGAGTTAAGTTGGGTTAATCAGCAACAGTCCATCCCCATGGTCTATCTCTGAATCATGCCGCTTATGCTCATTTGATTTATTTTTCCCCTAATACTTGTGTCCTAAGTGTGACCATGATGGGCTATGTATCTGATTTTCAAAGGCCAGTCACCAGTCTCCAAGGTAGAGATCTTCATTTCCAGGTTGTCAACAGTTTTTTGCCACAGTGATTCTTGAGAACATTGCACTAAGATGTAATTGAGGTTCTTATCTGGTTCGTGAAGGGGATCCGCCTCCCACACAAAAGTATATATACTTGATTAATTTGTATGAAACCTTAAATGTGGCCTATATTGATACTTTTCAGTGTTTGCCTAAGTATTTTCTCTAATTTTTAAAGAGGTCACATTTTAGCAATGTGTCCTACAATAGTGCTATTTATATTATTTCAGTAGGATATATGATTGTGCCATGGGACCTCTGATTTGGAATTGGGATGTATGGGTTCAAATCTCACCTCACATACTTATGGTTCTGTGACTCTAGGCAACTTACTTGGTCTTGTTGTTCTAAGTTTTAGTGCAGATTCAATGAGCTATTAGGTCCATTCCTGATGTCAATCTATAATCTGATTACCTGAAAGAGCTGTCTAAATAATTTATATAGCAGAGCAAAATTACCTCATCATTTTACAGATTTCAAGCAAAGGGACATTATCACAACCAGCTATTGACCAAATATGTATTGAAACATTTGTACAAAATACTTTAATGCTTCCTTTGCTTGTCACTATTCCTTGGAATTCTATGTTAGGGTTTTTCAAATGAGATAATATTTTGGAGCACTTAGCTCAGTGCCTAGCCCATCACAGGGACTTTATAAATATTTATTTCCTTTTTTCCCCATATACTACATTATCTTTCACCCTCACTAATTTATTATTTTCTATTGGCAATAGAAAATCTTTCCAAGTTCTATGTTTTAAGGGTTTAGACTTTCCTCATATTTGAATTTTTCCTGAGAATTATTTTTAGAAGGTATTTGTTAGACACAGCCTTATTGTATCTTTTAGAAGTTCCTAGTTCTTTTCCTTCACTGTCCTGCTACACTCGATTTGTGTTCTGTGAGATTTCCCCTCTACTTGCCTGTCTTCACTTAGGAAAGTCCATTTTCTTTATTGAATGTTCTCCCTGACTACATGGAGCCTTGACTACACCATTTCATGATTACTATCTCCCAAATTGCATTCCTTCAGTGAATTTGCAACCATCCCTGTCCTACTGGGCAGAAATGGAGCCAGTTTCTGGTTAGTTACACTATCGCCTTTATTAAAAAGTTGTCAGTATCATATAGAAAAAAAAAAGTTACCCAGTGATGTGAGTTTCTTGCTCCAGGTAATTGACACCCCTTCCCTCATTGCAACTAAGTGAAATGATATGGTTGATTCCGTTAGCTGATAAAGTCCCCATCCAAGCCTTTCAATTGATCTGGTAGTGGGTGCAGTACCTTAACATCTTTTGTGATATTTTGCACTTTAATCTGTTTTCAAAGATTCCCTAACATTGTAATAGTTGCCTGGTAAAGTAAAAGGAGGGAAAAAGGTATTTCTTCTAGCTTTTTTTTTTACAGTCTGCATTTCTATTACTGATACAGTCAATTATCAATTATTCACATCTGTACTTACTATATAACCATAATATTGTCTCTTTAATTCACATTCTAGACTCCATGGTCACCCTCCCTCCATTGCATCATTAGTTTCATGAAGAAAGGCCAAGAATTAACTCTTTCACTACTGTCCTTTGACCATCCCTTTGCTCATGAAATTCTCCCTACATAACACCCCTCTTATATACATCTACTAATATTTGACTCATCCTTCAAGGTTTAGCTCAAGTTTAAGCACTACCTTAAGGATTCCTTGACTATTCCAACCGTTTTTTGGTGTCTCCCCATTTCCCTTAATTCCTACAATATATAATGAGTTGCACAATTTCATACTTATTGATAAGTTATTATAATGGTAATAAATAATTATAAGCATTTTATCACCATTTTCAATTCACCACATTGGATTAGAAGCTCTCTGAAGTTAGATAACACATCTTATGAGGCAGATAGCTGACACAGTAGATACAGTGCTTGGTCTGGAGTTTGGAAGATGTATCATCCTGGCCTCAGAAACCTACTATTTGTGTGACCCTGGGTAAGTCATTTAACCCTGTTTGCCTCAGTTTCCTTATCTGTAAAATGAGCTGGAGAAGGAAATGACAAAGCACTCCATTACCTTTGCAAGAAAACCCCAAAAGGGGCCACAAAGAGTCAGATGCCACTGAAACAAATGAACAAAAGTCATTTCTTATATTTTGGAATTTCCCACAGTATATTTGGTTCCAATATAGCTCTCTGCAAATAGTACACTCAAAATAACACCTGACTGGTTGTGCCCAGGGAAGTCCTTGCCATCGCCCTCTTCAAAAGAGCTTTCATTTGACCCAGGGTAATGAAAACTCTGGCTATCATGATACCAAGACTCCATCTAGGGGAGCTAAAGTGGTAATGGACAGGGTAGACAACTGAGCAGAGGTCAGCATGGTTCTGTGACCATACCTGTGAAGAACCATCTGTCCAAGCTGCAATAATACCTCTTTCAATGATCATATATAAACTTAGTGAAAAACACTGAACTGGATTCATTGAATTGGTCCATGTACAGTTCATTATATTCTCCAGGGTGGCCTAATTCTGTTTTGAGTGTATGTGTGTGCATGCACACGCTTGTGTGTATGTGTTTCTGTGTGTCTGTGTGGTTGCCTACTTTAATATGTATGCTATCAAGATATTATTGACAGAAGAGATCATTCTAGCGATGCTATAGGCAAGAAGAATAGTGATCAGGGCCCAGAGAATTTCAGTTGAACTAGAAATCTATTATGTGAATTGCTGTTTTCTCCTTTAATATATTTTTATATGTGAACAGCAGAGGACAGGACAGTATGGCTGGATGCCAGAAACATTGGACAAAGAAATGTCCAGTGAGTCTAGAGTCATAAATTGTGTCCAGTTGTGTAGGACTTTAATACTAGATTTTATATTTGAAGAGAATGAGGATCTATTTGAATTCAGTAAATGAGAAGGGAGAGAAAATACCTGATACATAGTAACATTTAATAAATATTTATTGACTGACTTCCATGATTAGACCTGAATTTTAAGAAGATCAATTTTATAGGTGAGTGGTGAGTGGAAGGACTAGAATGTAGAACGGCTTTAAAGCGCAGAAACAAATGAGGGGGCTGTTGCAACAATCTAGGAAAGAAGGCTTGAGGGCCTGAACTAAGGTGATGGATAAGAGACATATTATAAAGATAGAAATGGCAAGATATGTCAACTCAAGAGTGAGAGAATTTTGCTATTTGTATTTAGGATTTGAAAGCCTTTGTTTTTCTGCCTTATTGATGGGATCCTCTTATTCTTTTTCATTTCTTGCATTTCTTGTAGGCTGAAATAATCTCTCCAACGTACCCTATGTATATATTGCTATCTTGAATGCTTGTATGGGATCTGGAAGCCATTTTTATGAACATCTATAGACTTAAAACGAAGCAGCATGACTTAGTGAATAGAGAGCAAACCTTGGAGTCTGGAAGACTTGTGTTCCAGTCCTTACTCAAACACGCACTGATTGTGTAATTTTAGGCAAGTTAGATTACCTCTCTGTACTCTAAGCAGAGTATTCTATGTACTCTCTCTGTAAGTTGCAGAGAAGGTCCTGACTTCCGTTGCTAGAGGATTTGTCTCATCAGTGGTTGCCTGTATTGATGAACTCACATCAATAAAATCTCTTTGGATATTAAGAAATTTTATTTAAAATCAATTTAACTTCTGTGTTAAAATTCTCAAAAAATCTTTGTCAAAAGCTTATTTTTACAATAATAACTCAATTGTTCCTATGCCAAGAAGAGGCCCTTACTATCACTGATGCCTGAAGTTTATCCAATATAACTTTTTCTGTCCAAACAAAGGGTTTGGTGATATGTGCATGTGTGTGTACATGTGTGTACGTGTGTGTGAACAATTTCAGACCTTCTTGCTAAAAATGAAAAAACAGCCAAAGTTAGGGAAATTTCTCATTCTGTCCTTAATATGTGCCCTGAACAGCACTGCAAAGACTAGTAATCATTGGGAGTCATTGTTCATTTGCAGAAAGAAGGTCAGTAGCATGACTAACACATTTCTCACTGAACATCTCCAGAGCCTTTGGACTCAATCATGGGAAACTGCAAAAGACTGAAAAGAATTCTTCAAGGCACGTGTTTTCTGCTAACTCGGTTGTTTTAGGTGCACAGTCTTGCTGAATAGCTTTAACAGCCCGAGACAGTATGAAACATCTTTGAAACTCGGGAAGGAGGTGACTTTATAAAAGCATATATTCATGTTTGACATGAAAAGATTTTGCTACCACACTGAAGAAAGATCCTTTACAATTCTGAATGTGGGTGTCTCATGAGATATGCCAAGGATTAGTCCCTGAACCTTTGTTGAACAATATTTTTCCAAGTGATCTGGAGAAAGATATAGATGACATGTTTGCCAAATTTCCCTATGACATGAAGCTTGGAGAGAGAGGCCACAGACATTGAATGTGAGCATCAATATCAAAGACAAGTCTAATAAGATGGAATGATTAGAGAAAGAACTAAAAGCAACATGACAAATGCAAAACAGGAGAAATGTGGCTAGCCAAAATATTCTACAAAACTAATCTATGAGTTTTAATGAACTTCAAGGATGACAGGAGTCAATAGTTTAACTTAACAATCACAAAAATCATCCAGTCACCTTTCAGTCATATAATGTAAATTTGTAAATTTAACTCCTCTCTCTCTCTCTCTCTCTCATCCCCCCATATATAATCAGTCGCCATGTTTTATTGATTTTGCCTTTGTATCATCTCTTCTTCATACCTCTTTCTTTCCTCTGATACTGCCATCACCTTGGTGCAAGACCTTTCCTGCAAACTTCTAGGCTACTGCATAGCCTACTGGTAGGTGTCTCCCTGCCTCAATTCTCTCTCTACTCCGGGTACTACACTAAGCTGTTAAAATTATCTCCCTAAAATGTAGGTCTGATCATGTCACTCCCCATCCCTGAACTCCCGACCAATTCAATCAATTCCATTAGCTCACTTCTCCCTCAAGGATCAAATACAAAATCCTCGAATTATTTTTTAAAGTCCTACATAACCTCACTTTCTTTGCTCTTTCCAGATTTTAACCTCACTACTCCCCATAGTGTCTATGATCTACTGACACTGTCTTCATTGTTGTTTCTTTCACAAGACACTCCATCTCTCAACTCCAAGAATTTTCATTGCCTATCCCTTATGACTTGAAAACTCTCCCTGCTTAACTGCATTTCATGACCCCTTGGCTTACTTTATGACTCAGATAAAATCCCATCTTCTGCATGATAGCTTTGCCAGGTTTCCCTTCCCTCTGAAAACATCTCCAATTAATATATGTTGTCTGTACTTACTTGTTTGCATGTTTTTCTCCATTATACTGCGAGCTCTTTGAGAACAAGGCCTTTATTTTGTTGTTTGTTTGTTTTACTTTTCTTTCTATCCCCAGTGCTTAGCACAGTGCCTGGTCCATTGCAGACAATAAATACTTCTTGACTGATGGAGTAACTTCAATAGGAAAGGATTGATGGATGATAGAGAGGAAACAACCTTGCTATGTTCTTCTCTAGTCAAACAACATCTGGAGCATTATGTTAAGTTGTTAAGTGCCAGATTTTAGAAAGAATTTGACACATTGCAGCACTTTCTGAGGAAAACCACCTTAATTGTGATGAAGCTGCAAACCATGCCAAAATTATTCAGAGGAATTACGGATAGAGATAGTTAGAGAGAGATAAACAGATATTGATAGATAGATGTATAGCTAGATATACACACAAGCATATATGGAGGGAGGGAGAGAAGGAAGGAGGGAGGTGAGGAGGGAGGGAGGGAGAGAGTGAGGGAGAGAGGGAGGGGGAGAGAGAGAGAGAGAGAGAGAGAGAGAGAGAGAGAGAGTGAGAGAGAGAGGGAGGGAGGGAGGAGACAGGGGAGAGACTTGAGGGACTTGGGATACATAATGATTCTCTTCAGATAGATGAGGGGCTATCATATGGAAGAAGGATTTTTATTTTCTGCTTTTTCCAAAGCAAGAGAGTAGAACCAGAAAAAATGGTAGAAATTTCAGATAGGCAGATTTTGCCTTGATGTAATAAAATCTATTATTGTAGTCATATAAAGGCATAATGAATTGCCTTTGTTTGTAACATGTTTCTACTTATTGAAGATTTTAAAGTAGAGAAAAAATGATGTATTGTCAGTTACGTTGACTGAAATGTTCTTTATCAAGTGTGATTTGATCTGGATGGCCTTTCAGTCTCCTTATTGTTTTTAAAGCATATAATTCAGTGAGGATGTCTCTGATGACACAAATTGTGGTGCAGATGTTAGTACATGGGAAGATCTTATATAAAGTCCACAGTAATTATGTGGTCAGGCACATCTTGGTAGCCACCCTAACATCTGTAGTTTCTATCTGCTGGAGGAAACACGGTTTGCCTGTCCATTCTTGAGCTTGATCAGATTTCATAGAATCAGAAGTGCTTATAAATTGCTATACTTCAAGCTTAGAATATGGGTGCCTAGAAGTCTCAGGAGATGATGGGAAGCTTAATATTGAATTAAATATATGCTGTCTCCAATCTAGAATAATTTCAACAATATTTTTGTAAGATAGTAATTTGGGTGACTCTAAAGAAAATGTTTATCTTTCACCATGGCCTATCTCTGAAGCTCAAGCCCCATATTTCCAACTGCTTATTGGTTATTGGGAAGTTCTATTAATATCTCCAAGTCACATGCTCCAAATCAAGATTTGCCATCTCCCCTAGCCCCTCCAATCCACTCCACCTGGAATGATTATCATCTCTTTCAGATGTAACCCTTGACTCTTCTCTCTCACCCATTTCCCATGCGCTATTACTGAACATATCCTTTTGATTCTGCCTGCATTATGTCTCTCACTTACTAGAACCACAAAATCTATTTCCATTGGTCCCATTATGATTACTTTAAGCAGCTCTCGAATTAGCTTCCAATTGGCATTTTTGTCTCTGTCCTCTTTTCTCCATTCCATACTGTCAAGAATCGTCATCCTTGCCTTTCTTTTGCAACTATCACCCCTCAGCTCAAGAACCTTTAATGTTAAGCTCTTTTGCCTGGCATTCAAGGCCCTCTGCCATCTGACACTGCCACAGTATTTCCAGCTTATCTTATATTACCTCATGCCACGTGATCTCTGCTCCACTTAAATTGGATCCTGTTGTCTGCAAAACATATCTCTGAATTTCCTCCACTTAATCTTGTTGATCTAGTTCTCCCGCTAGCATATCTCCCTCCATCTTTGGGCTTATTGTTGATTCTTTAAAAACTAACAAAAATAATGCCATTTCCTGGTAGCCTTTCCTGATTCTCAAGGTTAGTAATGTCCTTCCCCTCCTTGGATTTAGATAGCTCTTTGTCTGCACTACTGCATTACAGTTATCATATGTTATTTTGGACTATCTAAAGGATGAAATATGATGTAGTTGAAGATGAACTTCACTTAGATTTGAGAAGACAAGACACAAGCTTGGCATAATACTAGCTATGACATTGGACAAGTCATATGCCCTCTCTGAGTTTCAGTTTCCTCATCAATAAAATTGGATTAGTGACACTTATATCATCTCTCTCAGTGAGGAAAGAACTTTGAAAACTTCAATGCTTCATATGCATGTGAGACATTATTGTTGTTATCACTGTTATTACTCTAACAGATTGTGGTTCCCATTCTTTTAAAAATGATATGTATCCTTTTAATTCTAAATTTAAGAAATGCTTAAAGAAAGAACATTTTGGAATGGCTGAAAGTCTCTCATTTAAGGAAAACGATACTTAATATTTTAGCCTCCATAAAGCCTGAACTATATCTTTAAGTTTAAAAATTAACCCCTCCACTTAAACTTGCACATACTATATATATATAATATGTATGTATGTATGTATGTATACACACACACACACACACACACACACACAAATCCTGCACATACATAGGATGAGCATGCCTGTAACTGGAGTCTGTTAGTTCAAGGTTAAGAATGTTTCAAGAATGTGAGGCCAACTATCCCCACAAATGGTGATAGAGGTCCAGGGGGTTTTGGGGGCTTCTTAGAATTGCTTTGTAAGGGGGTTTTGAGGTTTCTTAGAATTGTTTTGTAAGGGGGTTTTGGGGTTTCTTAGAATTGTTTTGTAAGGGGGTTTTGGGGGCTTCTTAGAATTGTTTTAGTAAGGGAGTTTGGGGGGGTTTCTTCTTAGAAGTGTCTTTAAGGGGTACATAAACTGCCTGTCTGCCCTCTGAAACTCACTTCCCTACCCCAGTACACCCTGGAGTAGGCGATGCCCAATTCTCACAAGAGATTTGCAAATAAAGCCTCTGTCTTTACCTTGAGAAACCTTTGATTGTTATTTCATTTTGAGGGAATTATTGTCCCACACATTTTTTGATATACAAAATATAATAGACAAAATTGTCTGTGATAACCCGAATCTCTGTTACGTACCATTTTTTAAAGCACATAATAAATCAACACTTTTCTTTCAAAGCTTCCCATCTTGTTTGTTTTTCTTTTTGAACTTCCTTCATTTCTCCTCTGTGCATAAAACTGCTTCAATGATCCTTTTTTTTCTTTTCCTTTTCTCAGCAAACCTATCACTATTCTCTCAGGCACTCCACCTACACACACACACACCAATCAAAGAAAAAGAAGACCCTTGTAATAAATATACTATTGTTGTCATTCACTCATGTCCAAATCTTTATGACTCATTAGATCAACTGTTCTTGGGGTTTTCTTGGAAAAGATACTGGAGATGTTTGCCATTTCGTTCTCCAGTTTTATACAGGCCAGGGTTAAGTGACTGGCCCAGGGTCACATAGCTAATAAGCATCTGAGGTCAAATTTGAACTCTGCTCTTTCTGACTCTAGGCCCAGTGCTCTATGCACTGCTCCACCTAGCTGCTTCAATAAATATATGGTCAAGTAAAACAGATCCATCCATCTTCCATGTTCAAAAATTGGTGCTTTTGGGGGGTGGAGCCAAGATGGTGGCTGGAAAGCAGGGACTTGTCTAAAGCTCTCCCCCAGGACACTCCAAACACCTATAAAAATGTCTCTAGAGCTATAGAACCCACAAAATAGCAGAGGGAAGCAGGGCTCCAGCCCAGGACAGCCTGGATGGTCAATGGGTAAGGTCTGTCGCACTATGCTGGGAGTGGAGTGGAACATACCCCAGTGTGGGCCACACAAGGACCAACCAGACCAAGAGCCAGGTGGAACAGGCTGTAGCGCCCTGAATCAGTGAGCTGTGGCAGTTACTAGACTTCTCAACCCTCAAACACCAAAGACAATAGAGCAGGTTAGTAGGGGAAAAATTGCTGGGACAGAGTGAAAGGAGTTCCAGGTTGGCCACTGCCCCAGGGGCAGCAGAGGTGGTACAGCTCTGAGGCTGCTTCCAGAGCTACAGCTGCAGTTGCTTCTGGACCCCAGGCCTACATGGTGGCAGGAATTAAGTGGAGGATCAGAGCAGGAGTGCAGAACCTACTTAGATCTGAGTCGTGGTCTGGGTTGGCGGTTCTTGGGGGAGGAGGCGCACTGGTGTGGCAGAGCTTGCTGTGTAGAAACACCTCTGAAAACAACAGCGCAGGCCCTCAAGCTTGGGACAAAGTACTCTCTACTCTACAAGAAGCCATGCCTTGACAAAAAGCTCAAGGGTGAAGTAGTTGGCTGGGAACATGGACAGGCAGCAAAAACAGACTCAGATTCACACTCAGATTTTGGAATCTTTCTTTGGTGACAAAGAAGACCAAAATATACAGCCAGAAGAAGTCAACAAAGTCAAAGAGCCTACATCAAAAGCCTCCAAGAAAAACATGAACTAGTCTCAGGCCATGGAAGAGCTCAAAAAGGATTCTAAAAATCAAGCAAGAGAGGTAGAGGAAAAACTGGGGAGAAATGAGAGTGATGCAAGAAAACCATGAAAAACAAGTCAATGACTTGCTAAAGGAGACCCAAAAAATACTGGGGACAATAAGACCTTAAAAAATAGTCTAACTCGATTGGCAAAAGAGCTCCAAAAAGCCAATGAGGAGAAGAATGCCTTGAAAGGCAGAATTAGCCAAATGGAAAAGGAGGTCCAAAAGACCACTGAAGAAAATACTACCTTAAAAATTAGATTAGAGCAAGTGGAAGCTGGTGGCTTTATGAGAAATCAATATATTATAAAACAGAACCAAAGGAATGAAAAAGTAGAAGACAATGTGAAATATTTCATTGGAAAAGCCACTGACCTGGAAAATAGATCCAGGAGAGATAACTTAAAAATTATTAGACTACCTGCAAGCCATGATCAAAAAAGAGCCTAGATATCGTCTTTCAAGAAATTATCAAGGAAAACTGCCCTGATAGTCTAGAGCCAGAGGGTAAAATAGAAATTGAAAGAATCCACCAACCACCTCCTGAAAAAGATCCCAAAAAGAAATCTCCTAGGAATATTGTTGCCAAATTCCTGAGCTCCCAGATTAAGAAGAAAATACTGCAAGCAGCCAGAAAGAAACAATTTGAGTATTGTGGAAACACAATCAGGATAATACAAGATCTAGCAGCTTCTACATTAAGGGATCAAAGGGCTTGGAATATGATATTCAGGAGGTCAATGGAGCTAGGACTAAAACCAAGAATCACCTACACAGCAAAACTGAGTATCATATTCCAAGGCAAAATATGGATTTTCAATAAAATAGAGCACTTTCAAGCTTTCTTAGTTAAAAGACCAGAGCTGAATAGAAAATGTGACTTTCAAACACAAGAATCAAGAGAAGCATGAAAAGGTAAACAAGAAAGAGAAATCATAAGGGACTTACTAAAGTTGAACTGTTTTGTTTACAATCCTACATGGAAAGATGATGTGTATAATTCATGAGACCTCAGTATTATGGTAGCTGAAGGGAATATACATACATCATACATATACATACACACACACACATATATATGTATATATATATATACACACTATATATATATACATATATACACACTATATATATATATATGTATATATATATATATATATAGACAGAGGGCACAGGGTGAGTTGAATATGAAGGGATGATATCTAAAAAAATAAAATCAAATTAAGGGATTAGAGAAGAATATATTGAGAAAGGGAGAAAGGAAGAGATAGAATGGGGTAAATTATCACACATAAAAGTGGCTAGAAAAAGGAGTTCATTGGAAGGGAAGAGGGGGCAGGTGAGGGGGAATGAGTGAATATTGCTCTCATTGGATTTGACCTGAGGAGGAATAGCATACACCCTCAGCTGGGTATCTTACCCCACAGGAAAGAAGGAGGAAGGAGATAAAAAGGGGGGCGGGCAATAGAAGGGAGTGTAGAGACGGGGAGGAGGTAAACAAAAGCAAATACTTTCAAAAAGGGACAGGGTCAAGGGAGAAAATTCAATAAAGGGGGATAGGGTAGGAAGGAGCAAAATATAATTAGTCTTTCACAACATGAGTATTGCGGAAGGGTTTTGCATAATGATACACATGTGACCGATGTTGAATTGCTTGCCATTCTAGGGAGGGTGGGTGGGGAGGGAAGAGGGGAGAGAATTTGGTACTCAAAGTTTTAAAACCAGATGTTCAAAAAGAAGTTTTTACATGCAACTAAGAAATAAGATATATAGGCAACAGGGCATAGAAATCTATCTTGCCCTACAAGAAAGTAAAGGACAACAGGATGGGGGGGGGAATGGGTGACAGAAGGGAGGGCTGACTGGGGAACTGGACAATCAGAATATGTGCCATCTTGGAGTGGGGGGGGGAGGGTAGAAATAGGGAGAAAATTTGTAATTCAAACTCTTGTGGAAATCAATGCTGAAAACTAAAAATGTTAAATAAATAAATAATAATTTAAAAAAATAATTGGTGCTTCTTTCTTCCCTTTGTTGATTCCTCCTCTGTCTCCAGAAGTTATGATTGGTTAGTGCATTGATCAGAGTTTTGAAGTCTTTCAAATGTATTTTTCTTCATGCTGTTTTTGCTACTATATAAATGGTTCTCCTCATTCTGCTTGTGTCATGTGCTCACTGCTGAAATTACTCTGTCTATACTTTGCAGGTGCACATAGTTATGTGTGGCATATTTCATTGGGATATGCACCCAGAGGAAACTTTTTTAAGGTGAATGTTTATTGAATATTTAATCATAAGAACATTATGTTTATTTGTCAGACTAAAAACACTAAAATAATTTACTTTGTAAAAAAAATTGGAAACTAAACTTTATTTTAAAAATACAAACTTAAATACAGAAACCTAAATACAGAATAACTTTTTCAGACCTATATTCTTAATATCATTCTCAACATCATCATCTTCTTCATCATCCTCCTTCCAACCATATACTGTTCATTTTGCCTTACATTTTGCAATGATATACTTGCAATGAGGCTTAAGAACTGAAAGATAGATTCACATTCTTCTGAAATTTAAAATGCTAATTTATTTACCTTCCTTGCCTAAATCATCTGGAATCTCAGGGCTACTTACTTCTAGCCTGAGTAACAAGAAAAAAGACACACACACACACACACACACACACACACCCCTTGTCCAGAATAATCAAAGGGTGGAAGGCAGGGTAAAGTACTTAGATCATTTTTCATTCATTTCCTTGCATCAGTGGTTCACTGAACCTGCAGAGGGTAAAGAAAGTGGAAACCAAAAGAAAAGCAGGAGGGGCCAATTCAACAACTAGAGGTTCCTTGAGACTCAAAGTAAGCCTCTTCACCAAACTTCCAGATATTACATAGTTTCTCCCTAGTGAAATGGCTGCTGATACACCAGGGCATATCTGGGTACATTTAGGGGTCCCCCATTCAAGTCCATGTCTGTGTATGTATAGTATCCCCTCAGTAGACTATAAGCTCCTTGAAGGCAAGGAATGTTTCAGTATTGCCTTTGTGTACATAATGCCTAGCACAGTGACCCACACCAAGTGTGTTCCTTAAGTGGAATCTAATTGAACTGAAAGATGACAGGGAGTGAATCATAACTTCTTTTTTTATCTTACCCTAGTACCTAGGCCAAAACTCTGCATGTAGTAGGTGCCTAAAAATGCTTGGTTAATGGAATTGAATTTGGCTGAAAGTAGGAGCAGTCAATGAGTTGAGAAGTAGGTAGTAATTTAGGAGGAAAAGTTTCTCTTTGTTTCGCTAGCTCCCAAATTGAGGTATTCACATTTGTTTTCCAATATAAGCATTTCTGGATCTCAATATCAGTGTGGTTATTGTATTCCAATCTATTTTGGCTATAATGAGTCAGAACTGTAGGAAAATATATAGCAAATTGATGTAACTAATCAAAGTAAATTAAGTCATGCACTTCAACAGCTTTTCCAGTAAACAGTAAAATATAAATGTATCTGACATTTTTATACAGAAGAAGATGCATAACTGACTAGGAGAATCCTATTTTGGGCTAATTTGCAGAGTACAAACATGAGCTTTGTGAATAAGTTAAATAAGACAGTTGCATACATTAAAGTCATTATCTATTTGTTACTTCATAGTCAAGAATCTTCCTGCATTAAGACTGTTGTGTTTTTGTTTGTTTGTTTTTGTAAAACGATTTTTTTTCTTCTATGTTGAGCTACCTGGCCTAGAATTTGAGGGCTGGATTATTGTTTGGGATCTTCATAATCGGACTAAGTCCTATCTTGCAGTTAATGGTTTTGAAAAATACTATCCTCTTTTCTCAATGAAGTGTCAACAATTTCCACTAACAATCTCCACAATTCCCTTCAATATTAAGTGACCAAAGGTGGCTGATCCCCTTCTCTAGGGCAACTTATACCTGTTTGGTGAAGTGAGACATATTCTTCTAAGAAATAAAGTCTCCCTAGATTGATCCACTCTCTGTCACAAGAAATAATAGGTTCTGGTGGTTAAGGCAACTTCTAGTGGCTATTTCCAGCATGGGTGACTCCAGGAAGCTGTTCTTATAGCCTGTATTATTGCTCAGAGCAGGGGTGGGTAACCTGTGGCCTTCTAGGTTCTTGGGTGCAGCCTTTTGATTGAGTCCAAGTTTTACAGAACAAATCTTTATTAAAGAGATCTGTGAAGTTTAGATCCAGTCAAAGGGCCACACTTGAGGACCTAGAGGGCGACATGTGGCTTTGAGGCCACAGGTTACCCACCCCTGGCTTAGAAGTTATGTCTATAATAGCACATTCTGAAGAAAATGCCTGTTAATTTTTCTAATAGAGCCATTTGTTTTTCTCATCTCTTTCAACACCTTCAAATATATCCTGGGCCTCTCAACTTAATGTTATTGCCACATCCTCTTTGAAGAGTTACTAATAATTGTTTGTCAGAAGTCTACTGAGGGGTTTTAGTAGGTAAAGGGTCAAGGTCAGGAATTGTGGGAGAAAATAAAACAATAACAACATAGGACTGTTGAATTTGGACTAAACAGAATCTACCTCAAATTTTGGGTATAGCAAATTGGAGTCCCATATCCATTCATGAAGCCATGCTTGCTAGCATTCATCATTGAGTAAAGATGTTACACAGCGTGAGGCTTGCTGAGCTAAGAGAAAACAGAAGGGGACTAAGGCATCAGGTCCAGAGGGATAGACAATGAGTGCAGTACTCATAGCTGTACTGAAAAAAGACTACCAAACCAAAGGGTGAGGAAAAAAAAACCAATAAGCATAGTTTAAGGAAATGAGGGGAAACTTAACAATTAGAGAATACACAAGAAGGGATTACCATAGAAAGTAGGGAATTCCTCAATTTTTGTTTCCCACCACTCCCTTAAGTCACATACTCCAGTCACGCTCATTCTGTTCATCATGGTTTTTTAATGCAATCTAAGGCCTTATTGTACTTTTAATGACAAGTCCCCCCCCAAAAAAAAACAAAGACTAATCTTTTGAAAACCAATATCCTTACAGTCATGTGGTATAGTTAGTCATGGATGATCAATATCTCTTGAAAATTTAAAGATGGGGGTCACTCAAAGAGAAAAGAGAAATAAAAAGGTGCATGGTATGTTTGAGTAGGCTGTTACAAATAAAGCATTTTGGTAGAGAAGCAATGCAAAGTATTGCAGGGGAATGTTGGACCAAGACCAGATAGATTTGTTATGTGCTCAGAAGGAATAATCATTCATTTGCTTCATTGGTATTCACAACAGGTCAAGAGAACTAGAGGAAGGCCACCCGCTCCCCAGTTCATGGATTTATTGAAGAATATGGATATCCATAGCAATGATGAGGTAGGAATGGATAGCAGCAAGGTAGGGGGTATGGATATCAGAGAGATCATAGACATGTCAAAAAATAACAGTAAGAACACATTTACTTCTTTGGTCTAATACTCCACACACTGTTGATTTTTATTGCCTCTGTTAATCATTAAAGTCCCCAGCACAGATCTTTTTCACATGAAATGCTGCCTAGCCATAGTTCACCCATCTTGTGAGTATGAAGATGTTTAGTTAACCCAAGTGTAGACTTTTACATATGTCCCCATTATATGCTGTAGCCAGAATGGACTTTGTTTTCTTTGAATGACTCAGCTTGCCTCGTTGAGCTTCCCTGGACGCTGGGGCTTGCTCTTCCGGGGCAGGACCAGAGCTTCCTGTGTGATGAGTCGTGGCGCTGGCTGAGGGGAGGTGTGTTAACGTGGTCTACGCTGGGGGAGGGGCCAAGTCAAGAACCAATCGGCCCTGGTCGTTCAGGCTGCGCTTGATGATGTCAAAAACTCTATAAGAGGGGAGAGGACAGCTTGAAGATCCTCCTTTCCTTTTCTGGTTGGAGCCAGAGACGCCTACAGCCGAAGCTGAGCTGCCGGTAGCAGAGCTGACTGGAGGCTAGTGGGTAATCTTCTTACTGTAGAGGGGAAGCATGTATACGATTTTGCCTTATACCATCTCGCTTCTCTGTGGCCTCCTGGTTACCCTTGTGAGGCGGACTTATTGGGCCTGGAAGCTTTTGATGAAAATATCAAAATGGGGACGCTGGTTTGTGGGATTGTTACTGTGGAGTGTAAATACATGCTTTAGTTCTTCTGCCTTCTGCCTAGAGAATTCCTTATATCCTGCGGTTCCGGACCTTTTAGGCACATATGAGATTCTCTTTGAAATCATAAATTCTGCCTTCCTAATATATATGCCATTTAATTTGATTTAACCCAACATTCTAACCAGTAAAGATCTTTCGGATTTCCAATTCTTATTACCCCTCCCAGAATTCTTCTCGATAACTCAGAAAATAAAAATCTAATACTAATCCTGAGATCAATAGGAGAAAAACTCACGATTAGCAATCCCCAAAAGGTGGAATAATGTCATGTTATAAACATTCTCCACAAAGTATTGATTAACGCTTCACTCAGAACTCAGAGCTAAAGAGATGACTTCCTTTGATGAAGTGCTTTGCATCTGCAAAGTCCAACATGAGCTCTAAATAATAATTCCAGTATTTCTTGGGCTGTGAAAAAACCCTCTCCCTTACCAGTATTGTAAGGAGGAATAAATTATTAGTTAATAATTTGTTTTCCTTTTGTAAAACTTCTGCCTCTCTTACTTGCTAATTAATTAAAATACTGTTGTGTGACTCACACTGTATAATGTTAAACTGTCTTAAAAACCCACTGCTTTTCTTTTGACACTTAAAAAGTCAGATAAAACTGACCCAACAAATATGCCAAATACCTAACGCAAGAACACTACATCATTCTTAACACAGAGCCCAAGCAAACACTTTTATTCCTGTTTGTGCAGCTTAACCTTCTGCAAAAGTAATTAGGTCTATAATTAAAAAGCTATTTGGAATGATTAAAACCCTGTTATCTGGTGGCATTTAAAGACAAATGCAAATGTCAGAAAGGATGAATTCATTAAAATTGCTATTGAAAAGAAAAAAATCATTTGGTGGTAGAGGATGCTATTTACTGAAATGTTACAGTTTCAGTGAAGGTTGGATCTGCAGAGGGGACTAGAGTGGGTGGAAGGCATATCTCCTGGCATTTTGTGGAGCAATCAGCTGCTATTCACAAATATTTATTTCTGAAGTTATTTTAAACTAATGTCTAATAACTTTTAATATCAGTGTTATTTAAAGCATGACATAATTCCTCCTCAGAGTTTGATGTCTCACTTTGATGTGGAAAATACCTCATATCTTGTGGCATTCAGAGTTATCCATCAGTATGAGTTCACTTACGTTGATGACGACTAAGGGTCAACAGTCTATTTCAAAGGAGTATCAGAAGTAATGTATGGATGACCATTACCAGCAGTGAACTCCAAAATGGCTTATTGTCAATTAATTGTCTGGGGGTTAATGTTTTCTTTCACTTGAGCAAATAGTGTACTCAAAGGAAAGGAAGAGCATTTGGGTGAGGGAATTGATATGCATCCTGCTAAAATGCTTACTTTTAAACTATTTTTCCAAACAGCACAGTAGCTGAATTCCCAGAGCCTGAAAATATCCTTTCAGTGATATTCCTGTAAAGGTGGTTCAGTCTTCCATAGGCGGTTAAGGTAAATTTCCATGTGCTAAAGGTTATCAGTGATTGTCATACGTATTGGTGCAAGGTGACAATTTTAATTCACGAATTACCCAGGAAATTGTTCTACTCTTCTAGGTGCAAACTAATTCCTGAGAGTTCAAGAAACTTTAGAATAAACAGGATTTACAATATAATAGGCCAAGTGGTAAAATCCAGATGATTAAATAAAAATCTGTACATTTCATTTCCTATCTTAAACTATAAAAATAACAGAACTTATGAAAATATCCCTAAATTTTATAGATTTAAATGAATAGTTGAGAAAAAAGGAATCTCATCTTAACAGAAGGAAAAATAAAGTTTTCAATTTGAATGTGAGGAGCTGTCTTGGCTACTTCTGTCACAAGATGTTTTGATGAAATTACTATAAAATTCTAAGGTATTATTTTTATATTGTTATTGTTGCTGCTATTTGATCCAATCAAATTACCAAGAATTATTCGAATTTCCAAAAATATTGAGGATAGAACTGGGTGCAAGAACCCTAACAGTATTTTATCTTTCGTAAAGACTGAATAAGAAAGAGTTCTCTTCCACTGTACCAAAGGTAGCATGAGGGAGAATTTACAGAGCGGGGAATACCAGTCTTGACTACAATTTCTAAATATGGCCTTACAGTGACTAACTTTCCACTTTGACTCTAGGCAAATGACTTCACCCCTCTGAACTTCAGTTTCCTTAAATTTAAAGACAAGTTAATAATAAATGTCCTTTCTTTCTCCTTGGGCTATTGTAGACATTACTGTGGAAATTAACCACTATGAGGAAGTGTTGATTGCTAGGAGGAGGAAGCATAGTCGTTGGTGGGAAGGAGGTATGTGGGAGGGAAGCTGGCACAACTTTCTGAAATAATTATAGCTGCGTAGTTAGAGGTCTCAAAATTGTATTGTGAAAGTCAGAAAAAAGAACCCAGGAAGAGAAAGATAACACAAAAAAATGTTGACGAGCTGAGTAATAAGATTAGTAGACAAGAGTCTCTTTCTCTGTGCTAAATTTTAAGTGGCACATGTTAGAACTGAAGATTCAGCAAAGTGAAACAAAAGCAAAGAGGACAACACAGACGATATGGAGAGATCTCAATAATATCCACACACACACATACACACACACACACACACGTGCGTGCGCAAAAGTAGAAAGATAGATATGGGCCGAGGAGACTAAGGGGTGGGACAGGATATTATATTATGGGCTGCTGGGCAAGATGGAAACATTGAGGGAGTTTGAAGGAAGTTCACCTTATTCTCCAGACTTTCTACCTCCTTGCCAGCTGCCTTTCCCCTCAAGGTATATCCTCCCTGGGGCCTGTTCCTGACTCCTGGGTCCCTAGGCCCATTTCATAAGGAGCCCAGGTTATACTCCCTTCAATCTTGCCCCAGTTCACTCTTTAAACTTCATGTCCTTTCTAGCAACCTTGCCAGCAGCAGATATTCTCTATTCCCTTTTCTAAATGCCCTCTATGTGTTGATTTCTTATATTAGAGTATAAGCTGTTTGAGGGCAGGGACTGTCTTACACACTTGCATTTGTGTAGCCAGCACTTAGCACAGAACCTAGCACAAAGTACTTCGTAAATGGTATATCTATAGTTTATCTGAGGACTAACTTTTTTTTAACAGAGAACATAACTGTAAGTAGAAACATTTAATAAGAATAGCACAAAAGTGCAGGAGGCTGAAGAGATAGCCTAGAACATTCCAATAAAGAACAAAATGGGAAAAAAAATAAAAGTTGAGTCTGTGTTTATGAGAAATAGAGATAAGATTCAGAAAAAAATGTAATAGTTTTCTTGATATATTTGCTAATAATTATGTATATCTAACCCCAGTCCCAAAGCCCATTGATATGGATCTCTCCTTATTGTTGGTGATCAAGGCCCTGTGCCTATGTGAAATGCAAGAATAGGAGAATGAAGAGCTCTTCAGTCTCTTCAATTCTTTAGACATGTTTCAAAACTCACTGTAGATCTTCAGTTCTCAGCAGGTGCTACAGCCACTTTGGGTGTTTCTGGCTTCAAGAAATAAAATGGAAGCAGCCAACTTCACTTTAGATTGCTAAAGGAAAAGACCCCAGAAGACATGAGAGAAACTGGCAGTCTCCATCATGTCACTATCCCCAACTTGCTACATTACAGACTTTGGGAAACTTCACCTTGGGTAAAATCTCAGACTCTCTCTTTTGTTTGAATTGAGTTACCTTGCTCCCAATGGAAGAGATCCTTCTCTTTGAATTATCTGGTATATATTCTTGTATATACACTTTTTTTTGATTTCTGTTTTGCTATCAAATTGGACAAATAGGCTTCTTTTATAATTCCTTTGTATGTTCATTGTGGAACTGGTATTTTGTGAGAAAAAGGTCAAGCCTTAAAATATAAAGCTTTGGCTCCTACTTCTCCCAGTAAAGAAACACTGATCAGAAGTTAGCTTGAAGCTGAAACTCATATCCTCTAGAGTGACCTCGACTAATAATATTTAAAGGACAAAACTGATATAATTCTAACCCACTACCCCCTCTCTCTGAGGAGAGCAAAAAGTCCAGCCTCTGAGTCCAGCTTCTTGCTTTTTTTGAAAGGAATTAAAATCTCTGCTGGAGAAGGGTAGGGGAAGAGACCTATTCTGCCTCCCTTAAAGCAACAAAATGACAAGCCCATGCTATATGGAGAGAGGAAGCCTCCAAAAATATAGATCATTATCTTGTTATATTGTATTGATTTTAACATATACGTATTTGTAATCATAAAATGAAACTGTAGCAAAACCTTTGAAAAAATGAAAAGTATTTTATAAATGTAAGAAATATTATTGATGATAACATTTTCATGTTCATAACTTTTTAATTATTATAAATAGTGATTTAAAACTAAATCCATGTGTTCATACCATCTGAAAGCATGTATATACATATATGTCTGTGTATACACACATGGGGGAGGTGTTTTAATAACCTACATTATTAATTGTTTAATGAAAACTTTGCTTAGAAGTTATTATCTTCATAAAGGGAACTTCATAGGTAAGATGGTTAATTGTAAATTCTCACTACATCTGTAGTAGTTTGCAATACCCTACCTGACATCTCTGTATGGCTCGTGCAAATAACAGAGAAAATAATCCCCGTGTGATTGATAGCTGTCAGCTTTAGTGAGCTCTTTGTAATTAACCTTTTAGAACCATACATCTACCCACTTAACACATAATTCTTAGGTATATATTATATGCAGAAGATTATGCAAGGTGCCTATATAGGCTGCAAACATGAATCAGATGCACCACCTTAACTAAAGGTCTTTATAGTCTAGTAACTTAGATATCGTTCTTAAAACAAAGGGAATGTCACTGGTCTAGTTGCTGCCACCATATCTTTAATGGAAATAATAGCAACATTTGATACTGTTCATGTTGAATTTAAGAGGGAAGTATTGTCAAGTTAGGGAATTACCATTTGAATGAAGGCCATTAATTAATGTCCAACCCTTTAAATGAGTCTATAGCAATAAGCTTCTCTTCAGATGAAGTTTTAATATGAAAACAATTTTCATTTGATAGAAAATAAATTCATCAAAAATTATTCAATTTGAATTGTATTTCAAACATAAGGTGATTTATTTAATATATAACCATGGCACACACACACACAAAGTGAGAAGAATTAACAAATGATTTACCTCAGTAGATTTGTTTTTATAATCATAAACATGAATGAACACTCTAGTACTGATTCAGTTTCCTCCCTGGGAGTTAAAATGTCAATCCAACAGTTAACTAGATGACAATATTACAAGTTTCTTTTTTCTCACCATGGCTTACCATTGTCCCAAGTGTTGGGGATGCCCACTGTCAAGACACATTAGGGAAGGGATTGTGTTTTTAAGCATCAGGGAAGTAAGGATGTGATATGGACAACAAAGGAACAGGAAAAGCAGGAAGCGTGGGGTTTGGGGCTACTGGTGGAGAAGCAGAGCAGATCACTGAAGTAGGTAGAACAATGGAGACAGTTAATAAAGGACACGGCTAAAGGAAAAGAATTATGTCTGAAGATGTTAGGGATACGTCGTCTTTGATAAAAGATTGCATTATTCTGGATATATCTATCTCATTATTAAGTTCAAACTTTGAAACCAGGGATATTTCTGACATAAATGTTTCCATTTAATACAACACATATATTCTATTGCTGTCTTCATGTTTTCAAACACATATGTTTATGCTTATAATAATGTTGAACTTTTTTGAGCTATTTTAAAATTGAATAGACTTCACTTATCCATTCATTCATCTATTTATTTGTTTTTTAATTTAATTAGTCTATCAGATCTATGATTTCATGAAAGAAGAGAATGGTGTAGAACTTCTACCAATGTGTATTGGCACTTTCTCTGAAGGCATCTGTCCTTAATTAGTCTTACAGAATTGCATTTAATGGCACATTAAAGATAAGTATGGTTTTGCCAGGGTCACAAAAAAGCTTATGTGTCACACAGGTGAGTCTTGAACACAAGTATTTCTAATTATAAGGCAAGATTTTTCTATATTCCACCCATGCTGCCTCTGTATTGAATCCTGTACTTAAACATGCATTGTTACCTTTTTCTTAGCCACACCACCCTGTAAGTTTGTTGTTACAAGGTCACTTTACAAATGAGCAAACTGAGGTGGAGAGAGAGTATGTCACATCTTCAAATCTGTAAAGTGTCAAAGGTGGGATTTGGACTTATGTTCTAACCTCAAGCCTCATATCCTTTTCATTATTCTGTGCTCCCTTGGACTTTTCTTGATGACTTCTTTTTTATCATATCTGATATTTGATTTCCCTGTGTTATGAGTTCCTTTGCTTCATATAGAAATATTAAATGCTGACATTTGTTGACTTGTGATTTTGTGGATTCCTTTGACTTGATAGCCTATATTATAAAAGTTACAGCTTCCTTTGTATGTGTGGATGGGAGTATGGGTGGGTAGGTGTTATTTAAGATTTTAACATCTGGAGTTTAGAAATATCTATGGAATAATTCGTGTGTTTTGAAAGATATATAATTGAAGTACAGACATTTAAAAGGACATTGCTGTAAAGTATATTATTTATATATGTGTATTATATCTATATACATATATATATAGTTGCTATATTTTAACCATGGTTTTAAAACCATTAAAAATAGCCCAGTGTTTAAAGGCTTTTTTAGTCTTATTGTGGACTGGATATTTATGAAGCTTAAATACTCAGCATATTCCAAATGCCTTGCTGTACTAGGCATTTTGAAAGATGTTTCAATACCCTAAGAGTGAGCAAAGAAAGCAGATGCTTTTGAGATTATCCACTTCTGCTTTCTGACCAAACTAAACCAAAATAATACTGCTCAGCGCAATCCCAACATGATACTTTCTAATCATTTTTCATAATCCTAATTTGAATTTTATTTTATACCTACTTTGAGTTCATGACTGCACATAGCATCTAATGTGTGAGAGGGTCTTGTTTCCTGAACTTAGTAACCTATAGGGTTTAATAATTTATAACCTTCAGCAAGAGATCAAAATAAAAGAAAAGGGAAACTTTTCCTCTTTTAATAAATGCAGAGGTAGCATTTCATGTTGTTATATAGAAAGATAAGTTAAATTTAAGAAAGTGGAGCTAAAATTAATTTCCTGGCAAAGTAGAATTGTCACATTCTGTATCATAGTTCATTTAGTTTAACATAGACTGAAAATGAGTTTATTGAAATAAGAGAGCATTAAACAAATAGTGGGATTTCCAAGGCATTCTTCATGAAATATAAACACGCAATGTAATGTGCCACTAATCTAGCTACTCAGGCAAAGAAGTTACAGTCAACATGTTAAAATTTATTCTAAAGTTCAGTGCATCTATACAAAAATTATGTTAATTTCTAATAGATTAAAATGGTAAATGATGAAGGTCACACTTAAAATACAATGCAACATGCATGTGACTTGGAATATCATTCTTATGTGACCTAAATCAAAGTACTTGAACAAGCTACAGTGTCAGGACTTCTTTAATAATTGATCCTTATTCAAAATAGTTGTCATGATTTAAAAGGATCCTTTTCCAATTGGTTAAATGTATATATACTATAATGGCAAGCAAAGTGGGATTTTTGTTGTTTTTTTTTTCTTTTAGAGTGCTTCTTAGCCCTAAGGCAATGAAGTACCTTTGATTGAGTCTTGCCTTTGTTTGAATCAAGAGTCTTTGATTGAATCAAGAATCTTTGATTGGAAACAGTATGTATACCCCAAGGTTAGCATTTTGCTTTGAGCCTCACTCATTGGAAGAGTGTTCATGTGATTTGGCCAGACAAGATTCTCGGTAGGAGTTAAGGAGCCCCCCAGCTTTGAAAACCCAGATGTTGGTGCTTCTCTCTCTGTTAACTATGTATGTATTGCTATGGTCAGACAGTTAGAAGCCTGTCTACCAATTTGTGGTATTTTCTCTGTTTGAAATTTCTGTTTGTATTTGCTCTAAAGTTCAGGGTGCTGACTTTTTCACCTGAACTCAGTGAATGATATATGCATGTTTAATTAAAATAAGATTGTTAACCCCTTAAAGTAACTTTCTTTTAGAAAAGCAGATCAAGGGGGCAGAGCCAAGATGGTGGCTGGAAAGCAGGGACTTGCATGAGCTCCCTGCCAAGTCCCTCCAAAAACCTATAAAAAATGGCTCTGAATAAATTCTAGAACTGCAGAACACACAAAATAGCAGAGAGAAGCAGGTCTCCAGACCAGGACAGCCTTGATGGTCGCTGGGTGAGGTCTATCCCACACGAAGCTGGGAGCAGAGGGGAGTGGAGCTCACTGTGGGGGGCGGCAGGACCAACCAGAACAGGAGCCAGGTGGAACAGGCCCTAGCACCCTGAATCAGTGAGCTGTGGCAGTTACCAGACTTCTCAACCCACAAACACAAAAGACAACAGAGAAGGTTAGGGGGATAAGCCTTAGGTCAGTGGAGGTGGTACAGCTACAGAACTACAGCTGCAGTTGTTTCTGGCCCCAGGCCCATCTGGTAGGAGGAATTAAGTGGCATATCACAGCAGGAGTGCAGAGCCTGCTTAAGATCTGAGTCAGGTTCCAGTTGGCGGTTCTTGGGGAAGGAGGAGTGCTGGTGTGCCAGAGCTGGCTGTATAGAAATAGCTCTGCAAGCAACGGGGCATCCCCTCAAGCTTGAAACAAAGTACTCCTTACTCTACAAGCAGTCATACCCCACTGAAAAACTCAAGGGTAAAGTAAGCTGGCAGGGAATATGGCCAGGCAGCGAAAATGGACTCAGATTCAGACTCAGACTTCGGAATCTTTGTTTGGTGACAAAGAAGACCAAAACATACAGCATAAAGAACTCAACAAAGTCAAAGGGCCTACACCAAAAGCCTCCAAGAAAAACATGAACTGGTCTCAGGCCATGGAAGAGCTCAAAAAGGATTTGGAAAAGCAAGTTAGAGAAGTAGAGGAAAAACTGGGAAGAGAAATGAGAAGGATGCAAGAAAACCATGAAAAATAAGTCAATGACTTGCTAGAGGAGACACAAAAAATACTGAAAAAAATACTGAAGAAAACAACACCTTAAAAAATAGACTAACTCAAATGGCAAAAGAGCTTCAAAAAGCCAATGAGGAAAAGAATGCCTTGAAAGGCGGAAATAGCCAAATCGAAAAGGAGGTCCAAAAGACCACTGAAGAAAATACTACATTAAAAATTAAATTGGATCAAGTGGAAGCTAGTGACTTGATGAGAAATCAAGATATTATAAAACAGAACCAAAGGAATGAAAAAGTGGAAGACAATGTGAAATATCTCATTGGAAAAACCTCTGACCTGGAACATAGATTCAGGAGACATGAAAGCCATGATCAAAAAAAGAGCATAGATATCATCTTTCAAGAAATTATCAAGGAGAACTGCCCTGATATCCTAGAGCCAGAGGGTAAAAATAGAAATTGAAAGAATCCACGAATCACCTCCTGAAAAAGATCCCAAAAAGAAAACTCCTAGGAATATTGTCACCAAATTCCAGAGCTCCCAGATCATAGAGAAAATACTGCAAGCAGCCAGAAAGAAACAATTTGAATATTGTGGGAACACAACCAGGATAACACAAGATCTAGCAGCTTCTACATTAAGGGATCGAAGGGCTTGGAATATGATATTCAGAAGGTCAATGGAGCTAGGATTAAAACCAAGAATCATCTACCCAGCAAAACTGAGTATCATGCTCCAAGGCAAAATATGGATTTTCAATAAAATAGAGGACTTTCAAGCTTTCTCAGTGAAAAGACCAGAGCTGAATAGAAAATTTGACTTTCAAACACAAGAATCAAGAGAAGCATGAAAAGGTAATCAAGAAAAATAACAAGAAAAAGAATTTGCAAGGGACTTACTAAAGTTGAACTGTTTTGTTTACATTCCTATATGGAAAGATGATGTGTACGATTCATGAGACCTCATTATTAGGGCAGCTGAAGGGAATATGCATATATATGTGTAAAATTATCTCTCATAAAAGTGGCAAGCAAGAGCAGTTCTGTAGGAAGGGAAGAGGGGGCAGGTGAGGGGGAATGAGTGAATATTGCTCTCATCGGATTTGACTTGAGGAGGGAATAACATACACACTCAATTGGGTATCTTACCCCACAGGAAAGAAGGAGGAAGAAGATAAAAAAGGGAGGATGACAGAAGGGTGGGCAGATAAGGGGAGGAGGTAATCAAAAACAAACACTTTCGAAAAGGGACAGGGTCAAGGGAGAAAACTCAATAAAGGGGGATAGGTTAGGAAGGAGCAAAATATAGTTAGTCTTTCACAACATGAGTATTGTGGAAGGGTTTTACATAACGATACGCATGTGGCCTATGTTGAATTACTTGCCTACTTAGGGAGGGTGGGTGGGGAAGGAAGAGGGGAGAGAATTTGGAACTCAAAGTTTTAAAAACAGATGTTCAAAAAAAAAAACTTTTTGCATGCAACTAGGATATAAGATACACAGGCAACAGGGCCTGGAAATTTATCTTGCCCTACAAGAAAGGAAGGGAAAAGGGAATGGAAGGGGAGCGGGGTGACAGAAGGGAGGGATGACTGGGGAATGGGGCAACCAGAATATATGCCATCTTGGAGTAGATGGGAGGGTAGAAATGGGGAGAAAATTCGTAATTCAAACTCTTGTGAAAATCAATGCTGAAAACTAAATATACTAAATAAAGTAAATAAATAAAGAAAAAAAGAAAAAAAAAGAAAAGCAGATCAAAGAACCCATGTTAGCAGCCTTCCTGTATGCTGGTGTTATTGGCCTTACATTTCCACAGTAGCTGCAAGCAGCATTGTTGTTACATATAAAGGCATGCAAACATAGACATATATGTGTGTATGTATATACATATATGTATGTGCTGGCTAGCATATGTTTTTAATTTTAATAGGAGGCAATTCATAATATGGAGATCTGGGATAGATGTTGTTTGTTTATTGTTGTTCAGTCATTTTTTTCAGTTGTGCCCTGCTCTTAGTGACTCCATTTGGGGTTTTCTTCTCTAGCTCATTTTACAGATGAGGAAACTGAGGTAAGCAAGGTTAAGTGACTTTCCCAGAGTCACATAGCTAGTAAGTGTCTGAGGCCAGATTTGAACTTGGATCTTCCTGATACCAGGTCCAACACTTTATCCACTACACCACCTAGCTGTTTTTATTTATTTTGTTTGTTTGTTTAAACACAAATACCTTAGATACCTAACAGAATGTACCTATCTTCATGACATGGCAGATGCTCATTTCTAAAACACCATTAACACCATTAGCTAACATACTGAATCTAATATCTTATTTAAACAAAGTTGGAGGCACTCAAAATATCGTGATCAGGGCATGTTATGTGCAGTCAATCTAGGATTAGGATAATGGTGATCAGGGTGCATTATATGCAGTCAATCTAGGATTAGGATTAGTGAGAGATTGGCCCATTTAAAATATTTTTAAATGCTTCAGAAATGTGTTAGAATGGAATTTATCTCTATCTCACTATAAAGTTTACTGCCAAAAGCATATAAAGCCTTTGTTTCTTTAAAATTTGACCATGTGTGTCTGTGTGTGTGTGTGTGCATGTGCGCCTGAGCTTCACCTCGAAGAGAAAGGGTTTATTTAAAAAAGCAATGTCTCTTCTGCTGCTGAATCAGGTCCATTGTCTAAGGTTTCATGCCTGTGATATTAATTTATTTTACTTGGGCTTCTAAAGAAACTAAACTGATGAAAAGCTGCCATTTGTATTTATAAAATGTTTGGCTCCAAAAATCAGTTTTAAGAAAAAAAAAAGAGAAGAGTGCATTGACCAAAGAAAGAGGGGTTTTTTTGTTTTGTTTTTTATCTTCCCAAATAAGTAGAAAATCAAGACACATTTGCTCAATGTTACTTAGGCAATCAGACAGCCACCTCTTATAAGTTGGGCTTAAATAACATGTTTTGGTTTTTGTTTGTTTTTGTTTTGCTTTTTAAGGGCTTTTGTGCCTGCAAGCCTGATTCGGTGATAGAGCACTGAAACCCATGTCTTCTCTTCCTACCCTTGACCAGAAGAGAACTTTGCAAAATCCAAAGAATCCTTAAAGATTTTTAATTGTCCATCTTACCATTTAAATTCTGGTATCCTCTCCTGGGGAGGCTGGTGGCACTATCTACATTAGGAGTAAGGGCAGACTTGACAAAAATTTGGCTCTGTGAAATCATAGCATAGAAGCTGAACTATGTCTAAGGGGAACATCTTGAGCACCCTTTGAAAAGTAGAGAGACTTCCAACAACCAGGAGCTCTGAGGCTGGCATGCCAGGTAAGTGGCATAGTATTTAGAGTATAAAACCTCAAGTCAGGAAGACTTGAATTCAAATCCAGACACAGAAGTATACTAGATGCTTGACCCCAGGCAAGTCACTTAACCCCTCTATTTGCTTTAGTTTCCTCAACTGTAAAATGGTGATCATGACAGTACCAACCTTCCAGGGTTGTTGTAAGGATCAAATGAGATATTCATAGAGTTCTTAGTACATAGTGCCTGATACACTATAAATGTTTAATATTGTTTATTGCATTCCTTCATTCCATCCTTTGTTCCTTCCCCACATGTACTCTCAAAGTCTAAACTCAACTTTTTTTTTTTTGAGCCAGCTGGGTTAAGTGACTTGCCCAGGTTCACACAGCTAAAAAGTATCTGAAGCTGGATTTGAACTCAGTTCCTCCTAACTCCAGGCTGGTACTCTATTCACTGCAGTGCCTAGCTGCCCCTAAAACTTGCTTTCTCTTGTACTCTATACACACTGGTAGGAAAGCATATCATAGGCTTTGGGAAGTGTATTTCTTATCAACTGTTCTTACTGTAACATATTAATATGTAACCACAGTCCCAAAAGCCCATTGGTCTGGGACTCTCTTCTCATTGGGAAAGATGAATGTCTTACACCCTGAGTGAGGGAAGCATGGAGTTAGGAAAAGTGTGTTAGCTCAAGACTTTTAGTTTTCTTTGGAACTCTTCAAGATTCAAGTCTCTTTGGGCACTTCCAGCTTTCATCTTCAAGTGGGAAAATGGAAGACGTCAATCCCACTTCAGATTGCTGAAGGAAAAAATCCTGGGAAGACATGGAAGGAACAGGAAGTCTCCAGCTATTGTACAGACTTTGGGGTGTCTCCTTGGGAGAGATCCAGGACTCTCTTGGATGAGCTGAATTAATTTTGCTCCATTCAATGGGAGGCCTCCTTCACTCTGTATGATCTGGTATATATTCTCCCATATATACATTCTCTAACTTCTGTTTTGCTACAATTTGGATAATTGGGTTTCTTTGCAAAGTGCGATGTGTGTTTATTTTGAAAATGGTATTTGGTAGAAAAGGGTTCAAGCCTTGGATATAGACATTGGGTCCTCCTTCCCCACAATAATGAGAAAAATAATGATTAGAATTTAGATTTAACCTGATCATATACCCTACCAGGGGTGGGGAATATGCAGCCTCAAGGCTACGTATGACCCTCTAGGTCCTCAAGTGCTGCAGCCCTTTGATTGACTCCAAATTTCACAAAACAAATCTCCTTAATAAAAGGATTTGTTCTGTAAAACTTGTTCTGTAAAAAGGCTTCACCCAAGGACTTGGAAGACTGCATGTGGCCTTCAGGCCACAGGTTCCCTACTCCTGACTAATATATGAGAGCAGATAGATTTAATTCCAGCCTCTAATCTCTCTCTCTGAGGAGAGCAGAATGGCCTCAAGCCCTAACATCCTGCTTCCCCTTTAGGCAGGAATTAAAGTTATTAATTATAAATTAAATTTATTTATTATTATATTATATATATATTATTTATTACATAATTATTATTAATTATAAATTAAAGGAATTAAAGGGAGGTGGGATTAGAGACTAGACATTTCTTTGAGAAAAGCACTCAAGTAGAGGATTATAAACTATACCATTAGAAACATACAATACTCCAACCACTCAAGGCTATCCCTAAAGCTTTGGGGATGTATTTTTGGAGTAAGGAAAACCCAATTTCAAATCCTGCCTTACATACTTATTAGCTGTATGACCCTGCACAAGTCACTTAATCTCTAAGTGTCCTCATTTATCAAATGGAGAATATAGTAGCATGTATTTTCTTTTTTTTTTTTTGGAAGGGGAAAGCAGGGCAATATGGGGTTAAGTGACTTGCCCAAGGTCACACAACTAGTACGTTGTCAAGTGTCTGAAGCCGCATTTGAACTCAGGTCCTCCTCACTCCAGGGCCTGTGCTCTAATCACTGCACCACCTAGCTGCCCCAGTATGTGTCTTCTGATAGGTTGCTTGGGCCCCAGACCTAAGATCACATCTCTGGAAGCCTCCCAATTTCCCAGTAGGCCCCTGTCCTGTGTAAAAACTTTCTCTTGTTACAGAACACATTCTCTTATCAGAACAGACAGAGGGGATCTGGCCCAAGGATTTTTGTCCCTGGCTGGCCCAAGGACTCTCCCTTGCACCAGATCCCCAAGGTCCATGTCTCTGACAACTCCCTCAATGTCTGGTATACTCCCCACACTTTCCCATGCATGACTCCCAAAGACACCTGGACCCCTAAATTGCCTAATTAGCATCCCTGGCATTCCCTTCCCATGCCCCTTTTCCATATAAGCCCCAGCACAATCCTCCATCTCTTGCAGGTTCCTTAAGGACTCTTGCCTGCATTTGCTAAAGTGTTACAATAAACTTTTTGCCACTTGACTAAGAGAAGGCTTGAGTGTGTGAATTCATTCCAGGCAACTCTGCCTTGGCATTGTCGGGGTCCCATCACCCCCAAAACTCTTCATTTTGGTGGCTCCTCTATGGGGAAATGCCTGACTCTCAAGCCCTCCTTCAGTCAAGATCAGAAGGTACATAAGCCTCCTCTCTCTATATCCCTTCTTCACCCTGCAGTGGAGGGAAGAAGAAAGAGAGGGAGAGGGGGAAAGGCAGAGGTGGTCGCTCTCCAAGCATTTAGGAAGGCATGGAGGTGCTTTTTAAGCCCAAAGCTCTCAGGCTCTCTAGTTCAAGACAATGGGCTTGGGCACACCTTCTGCCACAAAGCAGATGCCCTACCTGGAAGCGTATGCCCACTTCTCTCATTTCTCTGAGAAGCTGGGGAATTTGAGTGGCTGCAGGTGCTTTCTGGTTTCACGGGCTCACAGGCAAAGAAAGGGGACAATCTTTTTCAATCTCAGAAAAAAATTGCCCCTGGGTTGTCTTTTAAAGCACTGGAAAAAAAACTGGTTTCTCCTGAGCACCTTGTCACTTCCATGGTTGTGGTAATATTTGCAAAATGCTTTATAAGCCTTCAAGGGCTTTATAAATAAATATATAAATGTTATTGTTGTAGATCATGTTACTACTACTACTACTGCTACTACTACCACTACTACTACTTTGGGGATCTAATTCTTCAGTGGGAGAGGGAGTTTTGAAGATAACTCCCAGATTTTGCATTTTAATTCTAAAGAGTCAGAATGGTATGATGAAGTTGGTGTACCAAGATTTATTCTTATTTCTGATATTCACTAATCGTGTCAACTTAAAAGACATTTAAACTGTCTCATATGTCAACAGTACATATATATGTATATGTACATATATATATATATACATATTTCAAAAGAAATTTCTTACAATAATATCTTATCCTTACATCAAAATATTAGGTTATTCCCTGGGAACAATAAAAAAGTTCACTTTGTTTTTATTGTAATTGTTTTTTGGCCTAAAAACCTGCAGTCCATGTATCTCCAGCAAAGATCCCTACTGTTCTGGAGACCTCATAGTTTTTAGTGGTTTCCTGGTAGAAATGTTTGCTCAACCACTGATCCATTTCCGATAACATCAGCAATTTAAAGCAAAAATGTATAAGCTGTTAAAAACCACAAGCTCCAATGTCAAGTCAAGATACTGTCATTGTAACTAGACACACTCTTTACATCACTATAAAGTGGAATGGATTGATCTAGGATTCCAAAGCCTTTTGTGGCTTCAGGATAAAAAAAAAGATATTAGAATTTATGCATGAAGTAATTCAGATATGCTCCTCCAAATCCCTTTTTGAGGAGCAGGTGGAGAAAGACCATTAATCAAGATTGCATCTCATATTTGCCTCATTAATTTCAGCGCAGTTTATAGCCTATCAAAAAGAATCATTTGTGGTTCTAAACTTTGAATCTCTAATAAATAATCTGTATAAAATAGCAACCACAGAAAAGGAAAAAAATACAGCCATCATTGTGCTATTTACTTATTGATTTTGAGAAATAAACTATCATATTCTATGGCATAACCTTCTGGGCCTGTCAGGAAATCAGTGTGTGTTTTGCACTCAAATTATCCTTTTATGTAATCGTACCATTATCTCTTTCATCTGTGTTTTAGGGGGGAACAGAAATTAAAATGCCAACACTGTAACCCTCTACAATAAAGTATGAACATATTTCGCCAATGGACTTTTAGATACTTGATTGACTTATGCTGATGACTATTTATGGTAGATTTACATCTAAACCCATAGTGTGTGATGCTAGATCCTTTGTGAGGAAGAGAATTTATATATGTGTCATGTAATTTATAACTATACACCTCTCCTTAGAAAATACTTCTTCAAATATATAATCAGGTGGGTTTTTTTCCTCCTACTAAGTAAGTAAATGTGCCAAATTTACATCACAGTTTCAGGTTTTTGGCTCAGTTTGAAAAAAATCAAAAGAAATATTCTGAGCATGATTTGGAACCTGCCACCAAAATTCAGCTTCTTTAGTATTTTTTTTTGCATTCAATCAACATCTTGCAACAGAGTACATTCTATTTTGGAATAAAGCCACTTTCCCAAGTGATTATAAGTCTAGGCCTTCATCCCAGAACTGAGTTAATAATCCTTCAGTAAAGTGGTTCAATTGTATTAATAGAATTTCTCACAAAACATGCTTGTGCATTGTCATTGTAAAGAGAAGTGAAGGACTTAGACCTTTTCCTATCATTTTAAGACACTAATGGTATCTATAAGAGTAGAACAATAAAAGTAATGTTTATCATATATGTTAGCAGAGAACCTATGAAGAATTACAAAGAAATAAAATATTACTCTGAAAATTGAATAGCCTTACTACTAAAATATCCTGGACTCCATGGGTGTTTATGATCTCTTTCTTTGCATCTAACTACTCTACACTTTCTAGTGCTACTACCCTAGTCCTCAACATCACTTTCCTGGATTGTCACAATAGCCTCTCTACCTCTGTCTTTGCCACCACCAGTCCATCCTTCCCACTACTGCCAGGTCAGTCTTCCATATGCACACATCTTATCATGTTACTTGTCTATTCAACATCTTTTAGTAGCTTTTCCTATTGTCTGCCAAATAATGCACAAGAAGAAGCCTGACCATCCATGCTAGACAAACAAAGTGAAGGAAAAAAAAAACAAAGAACAAATCAACGAAAAAACCAAAACAACACATATTGCCAAGATTCAATTAAGTAGAACTGTTTAGGCAGTCCATCAGTATGGACACTGTGAACAGGCAGTGTGGCTCCAATGAATTAGAAGCAATCCACTAAGCAATTATTAAGCACCTATTTGAGTAAGAGGTAAACATTTGGCTTGGTCATATTTCGAAAACTGTATAATGCTTCCAGTTAGTCTAACATGTTCACAGTTGCAAAAATATAACTCTTAGGTAATAATATTCTTTTTTAAAAACTTTTCTAAGTGGAAAGCATGGACCACCATTACATTGTGGAAAAAAAGTTACAAATCAACCTATGTCCAGTGAAAAGAAACCCAATAGATATGAATATCCTGTATCATAATCATCAGCACTTACATTTATATGGTACTTTAAAATTTATAACAACCTATAAGGCAAGCAACATAAGTATAGTTATTTCTGTTTTTACAGATGATGGCAGTTAGGTTCAGGAAAATTAAGAAATATGTCTATGGTCATATAGTAGGTGATTATGGGAAATGAAATGTGTTGTGAGGACAAAATGATATGAGATATGTAAAGTGATTTGAAATTTTTAACATGCTATGTAAATGCTAGTTATTAGTATATGATGAATAAAAGACATTCTTTTGGACCAGAAAAGGAGATAAGTTGATCAATTATCCCGAACTGAAACAAACTGATAAACATTCTGTGGTAGCTAGGTGGCACAGTGGACAGAGTACCTGGCCTGGAGTCAGGAAGATTCATTCTCCCCAGTACAAATCTGACCTCAGACATTTACTAGCTGTGTGATCCTGAACAAGTGGTTAACCTTTTGCTTCAAGTTTCTCATTGGTAAAATGAACTGGAGAAGGAAATGGCAAGCCATTCCAGTATCTTCAGCAAGAACACCTCAAATGGGGTCACAAAGAGTCGAACATAATCGAAAAATGGCTGAGCAACAAAAACAATAGCTGACAGACACAATCCTAGCGCAATATTGGTGGTTCCCAAGAAGCCATATAAGAATACAAGAAGGTGGAGCAGCTAGGTGGTGCAGTGAGTAGAGCACCAGCCCTGGAGACAGGAGGACCTGAGTTCAAATCCGACCTCAGACACTAGACATATATGCTAACTGTAAGACCTTGGGCAAGTCACTTAACCCCAATTGCCCTGCCAAAAAACCAAAGAGAAAAGAATACAAGAAGGTTTGCAGAAGATTTAGAGGATCATCTCTGGAAGATTTACGGAAAAAAAAACATGAAAAATAATGGCAGCAGATGAGATGTGTCTGATGATGAAGAATGCAACAGTGGTGAAATACAAAAACAAACCACTGGAGTTCAAAAGTAATTCCTGTGCTCTTTGTCTTCTTTTCAACAGTACCAAGTGTGTCCTTGAAAGATATTTGATATGGCTATAATAACAAAGCTTCAAATAGACTGTTGTCTTTATTCCATTACAAACAAGATAAAACCAGGGAATGGATATAGTTAACCATGAGAGTCTGTCATTTGCTCATTTGTCCTGGAGATGACTAGACTACATTCATGTACTAACTTGTACTTTTTTAGGGTGGCCTGCTCAAGGACATACAAACTAGCATTTTTTAGAGTCTAGTCTTGATCCCATATCTTTTTGGTTTTGAGGACAATGCCAACACTGCCTCTCCTGAATAACAATGGGATTGCCCAAATGTGAAGCACTTCTAATTTTGCTATCTGTCACAAAGGAATAGAAATTTGTCTCTTGATACAAGAAAAAGGAAATCCATTGCTCAAAAGAAAGAAAACCTGGTGTTATTTAAAGAATGAGGAAAAGCTAGTTAGTAAGGTTTAAGCAACCTCAAGATCCTATCTTTCCCCTTGGTAGAAGCTACATTTCATATTTCTTGTACCACTATAGATTGCAGAAATTTATAGTTAATCTTTTAGTAGAAAGAAAGGCATCACAAAATCTCCCCTTCATGCATGTAACAATGGGACTAATGTTTTTGCTAAACCTCATTATGAGAAATACTTTAAATTTTGCTTTAATTCAAAAGTGAACCAGAGGCATTTTTTTTCTCCCTAGTAACTGGCTTTTAAATGCTATCTTAAAATATAGTCCTTTGATCAAATCCTAGTTTGGAAAGAGGAAGCTTAATGCAAATAAGAAAAGAATCATATAAAAGAGGTCTTATATTAAGAATGGCAAAAAGGAGAAGCAAGAGACACAGTTTAAAGATATGAGAAGATTCAAACTTTCTAAAAGTTAAAGGGCAGTGAAAGAAGATGGAAAATCAGTGACCTTAATGTCAGTGATTATAAAGTTCTATCTTTAACCAGAGTTAAGAAAACAGCATGGAAAGAGTTAACTTTAAATTCTATGAGTAAAGCTAACATTTATTCACTCCTTTTTGTAGCGATGCACTGAAAATATTGGGAAGGTTCAATTGTCTAAATTTGTTCCAACCAAGGATAGTATCACAGCTGTTAACTAATCAGAATGTAGCATTTCCATAATGACACTTTATAAGACACATTTTCTACCTTGCTGCTACTAACAATCAAATTACATACATTTAGCAATTTCCTGAGTAAGTGCTTTCAGAAAATACCCTTATTCTCCCATCTGAAGTTTTATTTTTCAAACTCACATTTCCCATGAAAGAATATATAATGGGACGAAGAGTGTGAAAAAAGATGGAAGCCCTCCAACATCTTATTTCCTGTTCAGAATAATGAGAAATGGATAAGAGAAAAATACACACACATACATACATCTTTTTAAAAGCAAAAGCATTTCCTCTTTGGAGGGGAGAGCAGAAACTGAGAGATGTTGCTGAGAACTCCCCACTGAGGGAAATTGGGGTTTCTGAGATGTGGCTGCCATTGAAAAGAAAGGGGAAAGGCTTTGGGGTTGTTCACAAAAGGCTAAAAGCACAAAATGGAGACATGCTTAGAAACCAAGCACCTACCACTCAGGGGATAACAAGATACCAGGAGTAGAGTCGTTTTGGAGTTTTAGAAAAAAAGAGAGGGAGAAATCAGCAAGCCAAGCCATGTCTTGTCTTTGAGTATACACACATCCGTGTACAATTGCCCCCATTTTCCTTAGGCTGATGGAGCACACAAATGCATAATATTCATTTCAGCATGAAATGCAGCCTAAGGATTTTTAAGATTCTGTCAATGACACATATTAGACATAACCCTAAACTTAATGTTCACTTCATTAATTTTTAATTAAGGGACTGGTTGAACCAGGGGTAACTGGTAGAATGTAAGCATCATAGGATCAAGATCTCTTGCCTTTGTATCCCTAGTGCTTACCTATACACAATACACGTTGAATAAATGGTGGTTGTATTACATTGTATTATATCATATCATATTGTAACATATCACATTGTAATATATCATACTTCAATATATCATAATATATATTCTATGATATATCATACCATATATCAATCTGGAATCTATTGGCCAAAATTCTTAAGGGATCTGACCAAAATTCAAGGGAATATGACCTATTGTAAAGGCAATACTCCAGACAAGTTCTCATTTAGGTTATCAGAATTTTGTTGAAACTGCTACAAGGGTAGTCTTAACATTTGTGGAGACTTATCCAATCCAACCAAGCTATTTTTAAAAATTATTCCTGCAAATGTTGTGCTGAACAGCCGAGTGGAAGACAGTAACAGGATAAAGACATTCCCTGGGACTACTATCTCCACAATCCTTCTTGACACAAAATTCAAGTTTTAACAGTTGGCACCTATTGCAAAGATGAAGACTCTAGCTGAAAGTAGATGACTACTTCTGGCCACATAGCATATATCACACACACACACACACACACACACACACACACACACACACACACACCCACACACACACCCCCCCCCCCCCACCCCCCCCCCCCCCCCCACACACACATACCCCTTTGTTTCTCAATTCCTTTTTTTCTATCTTCAATCAGTAAAGGCATGGAGGAGGCAAAAGGAGAGGTCCTCAACACCCGCTTCCAATTTTAATCATGGCCTGCCTTAGCCTACTCCTGTTTTATGAATATTTATTCTTAAACTATTTGTTAATTGTATTGATTTCCCCTCCAAACAAGTTTTCCCTTCCACTGGCAGCACCTCCTCATAACCAGTGCATTAAAGCATAAAGAAATAAAGATGAAAATAGAATAAATGAGTTTAAAATATAATCAGGGCTAATATTAGTGGTAGGCAGAGTAACAAACTTTTTGTTATAATATAAAGGACATCCAGAAAGCATACCTTCTCCCCAAATATGCCCTCCCCACCTGCTTATTGTTATTGAGAATTATGTAACAAGCATAAAGGGCTTTCCTTCCATAATAAGCAATGTCTTAAAATACAAATATCCCATGAGTGAGGTAATGCCTTAATTTCTAATCATACTAATGTGTACATGACTACTTTCCTAAGAAAAGAGTTTTTCATAGAGGGAGTTTAATCAGTGCCTAAAATAAAAAGGAATGAAGAGAATGCTAGAACACTGAAAATAAGCAGCTATTTGCCACTTTTTTCCTTGGTTTGCTCTTGTCAACAGAAAAATTTTGCCATTTTTGTCAATAACTTAAATGAAGGTGGCATGTTTATCAACATTTCTTCAGATTCAAAGCTGTGAGAGATACCTAAAATGTTGGATGACAGTTAATACGCAAAGGATTTTTAACAGGTTAAAGGATATGCCAAATCTAATAAATTGAAGCTAAATAGGGACAAATCATTTTCATATACTAATGTGTAATTCTTTAAGGTCTTATTTTACTCATGACCATCTTTTCTTTGAATTACTATTAAGTTAAATATTCCTTTTTGAGAAGATGTCCCAAATATCTTTGTTATTGCCCATAAAGAATTAAAAATATGCTCTAGGTATGGCAAGACATTTCCATTGCTCAACAGAAAGGAAACCAAGTATTATTTAAAGAGGAGAGGGTTGGAAAGGAGAGGTGGATCTTAGTTTGAAAAGTATTTTTTAAAAAAAGTTACTTAACATTTGAGTCCTAAATTTGGTTCTAAAAAATATCAGTTGCACAAATAGGAGACTGAAGACATGACTAGACAATAGTTCCCATAAAAAAGAACTAAGATTTCAGTAGACTTCATGGTCGATGTATTTCAAGGTTAAAATCATAAACCTGGAAAGTATATGTATAATATGCTGAATGAGGGAGACTATAGTCCTGCTCTTCCGGTCTATTTTTAAAGTGTTGTATGCAGTGTGAGTTGCTATATTTTAGGAAGTTCACTGAAAAACTGATTCACTCTAGAAGAGAGTAACATAGATTAAGAGAGAATTGACCATTATACTACACTTCACTCATGAACCAGTTAACAATAATGTTTCATTATATTTATTAATTCAATTAATTCAATAACTATTTAAAATGATAAATGTCACATATTCAAAGGAGATTTCAATGATATATGAAAAGAAAATTAGGTGGGGAAGGGAAGGGAAGCAAGATAGCTAAATTCGAGCACTGGCATTTTCTAGTGATTTTCCATCCTCAAATGATCCAAAATGACAAACATAACAACAGTGGTCAGAAGAGGAAGATAATCACTTTTCACCTTTATGTTAGAATTAACATTGTAACACTTGGAACCATCTAAACATGGAATGTATTGTTTTGGAGGTACTATGTTCCTCTTCACTGGATGAGATCTTTATTCAAAGGACTGTTGACTACTCAGGGATGTTGTAGAGGGGGTTTCAAGTGAGGTACAGTTTGGACTCCTATATCCTTTGGAGTGTGTGGTCCTCTGGAATTTCCCCCAGTGAATGAATTTCTTTTTCTTGTGAGCAAGAAGTACGGATAGCAACAATGCCCCATTCTTCTGCTTCTTGTTGATTCCTATAACAGCATTCTACAGAAGTGCCTGTACTGCCTCCCCCTAATGTTCCTTCTTCTAACAAGCCATAGTGAAGCCCACCCTACCTGTTTCACCCATCTTCTAGCTGATTCCGCAGTGCCCTTTGAAATCATCATTCTATTTTGAACAGATCCCCTTTAATTCCTCAAACTTTTCAACAAATAATTTTTAAAGATTCAATTCAATCAACACTTGGCTTTTTCAAAATATATGCTTTAACTGAAACTTAGTTCCAAATCTCCTTTTACCCCCTACACTGAAGTCTCTCCTCCCATTCTCCCTGCCTCGGGGGGTCATGAGGGTAGGTAAATTTGTGATTGCCCACTTCTAACTGGAAACTATTCCTTTTTCTCCATCTCCTTCCTGAAGGTATAGCTTTCTTTCCCCACTTTTGTGGCTGTCATTTACAAAATTCTAATTTTTTTTTCCACCTTTCTCAATGACTTTAGTAGGTGGATCATTGTCTTCTTCTCTGTATCATGACTTGCTATTATTCTCATCATCTATATTTATGTGAATAACTCCTCTACCTGTGTGTTACCACTATTATTCAACCTTCGGAACTCCCAAAAAATTATTTTTTACCCAACTTCAGCTATACATCCCTATGATCACAGTTGAGAATGCATCATCTTTTAATACCACTACCAAGAATATGAAGAAATCCTACTCCCTTCTCATAACTTCCCATTGTTTCATTCCTTCTACTATCTTATACTGAACCCATTAATTAACACTGGCTTCTGATCCTTTAACGTATTCCTGTTCTCCCAGTTCATCTTTTTCAATTCAATTAATTATCACTTGCATGTTGTAATGGATAGAGAGCTGGCCTTGTAGTCAGGAAGAACTGTTTATGATATGTATTGACTATATGGCATGGGTAAATCTCAGCTTCTCAGTGGCTTTCTTTGCCAACTCTTAAAGACTATAAATTGTAAAGTACATGCCTATCTCTCTCATGTTAAATATGAAGTATAATTATATATTTAATGTACTGTAAATGATTATAATATACTGAATATAATTACATATTATATACATGTGTGTATATATAGAGACCACATGTTCTTGGTGACCACAAATTTCATATACACACATGTATGTGTGTATACATATACACACATACATATGTTTGTGTGTGTGGTATGTATGTACACATATAAAATCACAAGTCTGCCCCCCACCAAAATTTTTTGAGACACCATGTTGGGTATCCAGGATATAAAGCTGAAAAATGTCAAAGTCCCTCCTTCTAATCTAATAGGTATGACAGCTACAAAAAGCAGTATGATAAGAGGCAAAATGTATTAAGGGAAAGGGAGAGAAACAAAGTTCCCTATGAAAATGTGTGAAGGGAGAGATCACTTTCAGCTGAGGAGAATCAGGGAAGATTTCAAATAAAGGATGTAGCACATGAGCTGGACTCTGAAGGATGATAAGGATTCTAATAGACAGAGCGATGTGAGGGACTGCATTATGCCCTAGGCATAGGGGAAAGACTGTGAAAATGCATACTAGAGATTAAGAGATTGAAGGAGGAGATCTAGAATCAGTTAGTTGTCAAGTTTGGCTGGAAAAGAGTGTGAATGAATGGTTAGAGCAGGAAATAATGCTGAAAAGGCAGAATGGAGGCAGATAGGGATTTTAAAGTAATCACACAAAGAAATACCTACAAAGCATATATTGAAACCATATGATTCACTATGCTTTAGAAATATATACTATTAAATGATGACAAAGCATCATTTGACAATTACCAACATGCATACAGAAAAACTTAGTAATAATACTTTTTTTTCCATGCTTTCTTCATTAGTCAATAGGTTCCCTAACAAAGGGCTTCTACAGTTAGCACTTCTTGTGCTTTGAGATTCACTGACCTGAATATGTGCAATATTTATATCTACGATCTTGGATGCATTGAATCAAGGATGCAGTGAGGGAAAAAATGACACTGATCAAACCTGAACTTCTTGGGGTATGCCCACTCACTGACTCCAGAAAGTTGGACATTTCAAGAAGCAGTTAAAAAACTTCCCTGGCTTGCTTTCTTTGCTCCACTAGCTTGTTCACAATGAAGTGCCTAGAGGACTCACAAAGGCATTTTTAACAGACATACCTATATAGAAGATTCCATAAAAGAGAACGATGAAGCATAGCAAACTGAAGAGGAAAAAAGAAAATAAATGAAAAATGAGTTTTGCTTGAATAGAGTTTCTGATATGACCCTTTACGCTGAGCCTTAGAGATAAGGTAAGAGCAGAAATCACTTACCTCACACATCAGTAACATGTGCAGTTTGACTTAGGAAAAAGGAAACTTCATTGCTTATGGAAGCAATCAATAATTAAAATAATGAGGGGATTGAAAATTGTTTAATCATCAAATAAATATATATATACACACACATAGTATGTATGTATGTATGTATGTATGTAGAAATGCTCTTAAATCCATCAGTGCTTTTCCCCCCTTCTTAAAACAAACATGAAAATGTCTTGCAGGGTTAATTCAGTTCAACTCAATTCAATTTTTCATTCAGCAAACATTGCTTAAGTGGCTACTATGTCCAGAGTATTGTGTGAGACTCACGAGGTACAAAGATAAAAGTTTTAAAAAGATGTTGCCTTTAAAAAGGTCAAATTCTTTTGGTAGAGGTAGAGAGGAAATGGGCAGCCAGGTGGCACAATTGATAGAGTACCAGCAGTACAGTCAAGATGACTCATTTTCCTGAGTTCAAATCTGACCTCAGACATTTACCAGCTATATGATACTGGTTTAGTCAGTTAATCCTATATGCCTCAGTTTCCTCATCTGTAAAAGGAGCTGAAGAAGGAAATGGCAAACCACTCCAGTATCTTTGCCAGGTAAACCCCAAATGGGGTCATGAAGACTTATACACAATTGAAAATGACTGAAAGGATTATCAGGTACAGGACAAGGACAAAAGGCACATAGAACATGTAAGTATATACCCATCTAAGGGGCCACCAGGGAGCAACATGGCCTTATTCATTCATTCCTGATTTACAGCTTGTGAGTTTCCCTAGTTGTTACTGTAAGGATTCCCAGAGTAGCTCTGTAACTGTAAAGTTCATTTACATTGAAGTCTTTAGATCTTACCTGTTAACCTGCACCAGATAAACATGTAGGTATCTGACACCCATCCAACGGTCTTTAAGGAAAGCCTAGCTTGCCAGAAAAAAAAAAAACACACTTGGAAACATGAACCTAAGTCAGATTACTCCACCACATTAATGAGGCCTTAATAGATGTGTGTATACCAAAATACTGATTGGGAAATACTCTTCTAGGCTATTTAAAAAGTGAACATTAATTTTCAATCTCAAATGTCTCTCCTCTAAGGCTCCAAACTGGTTTACTACACTCCTCCCTGCCCCACTGTAATCATTTGAAGTAAATTCACTGTTTCGGCTTCATCAATTTCAGCATAAATCTAAATTAGTAATTCAGCAGAGGGAAAACATATCATCAAACTACTTTTTTTGGTGGAAAGTAAATCTTGATTGATTTTTTTCCCTTTTTCTGCCTATTGGTATAGTGTTGACATTACCTCAATCTCCGAACATAGCACTTTTTTTCCTCCTGGAATATGAGAAACTAAATTGTGTATTTGGGGTTTCATAAAGTTCTTGATGTCTTATAGAAATAATACATGATGAAAGTATAAAACACAATTATGAAACAAGTATGATTTTAGATGGGAAAGAGTCCTAGAGTTGGTCTTAAGTATAAGTGAATTGCAATGAAGTATGATTTACTATATTAACCCCCAATTTCATTTTATATTGCTACTGAGATATTCCAGTTTGAGACAGGCAGGATCTAGCTACTAATGTAATTTCAACTGAGTATAGTATATTATTGCTTTCAGCATTGAATTGAATATTATGTTTCTTTTGCTTTCACGGTGTATTAGAAATGAGAAACACTTCAAGAAAATTGAACCTAGATTAGCATTTCAGGCTTCAGGTAATCCTTAGGTGCTGAATTTCTTTTTTTGGAAGGAAACTGTAAAAATATCCCTTTTCTCTCTTTCTTATTCCCTTGCCCCCCCACCCCCACCATTAGGATTTTCTATACACTAAAATTCATCTGCTTTGTTGCTATATTCTCTTATTCAAGAATTAAAATTTGGGGTCAAAACTCATATTTTTGTATCACTTGTCATCCTGAGTATATTAATGTTTTTCTTCCCTAAAATGGAACAAATAAGATGATACATTGGATGGGGGTGAGGATGGAATGAGGATGGGGGGGAATAAATTTCTTCATCACTCCATGATACCAAACCAAATTAAATGAAAATTGGAGACGCTAGAATTTTTTTCACATGAATGAATAGGTTCTTACAGAATAAATACTAAGTTGTTTGAGTGGAAAAACCATTGATTGGCAAAAGACAGGAGAAAAGCTGTCCTATTTTACATATAAATGAAATAGAGTAAATTTGTGTGTGTGTGTTTATTTAAGTCAGAGCAAATTGAAATCAGAATGAAAAATCTCAAAAACGACTTTTGGTATCTAATTTACTTGTGTCTTACTCAGCTTCTTTTATAGGTTTTTGTTTTCATGTTTTACGTAACCTATATTGGGTGGAGATGGAAGCAGAGAGAAAAGACTGAATTGTAACTGAAAGCATTTCTTCCAAAAAGAAGTTATTTAAAATAAAAAAATGAAGATAAATAATGATAACATATGTACACGCAAAACACAATTCCGGAATAACTAATATTTTAGAGATTCATTTTTTCCACTTTCTTCACTCGTCAGAGAAAGCAAAATAAAACCTGTATAAGATTTTTTTTAAACATTTTCAGTAAAAGTGGATTAATACTCAGATGATATAACAAAATAAAAATATAATTCCTCACCATTTTAAACATTAACATTAATTTGCTCAATATAATTCAACATGAAGTATTATTTTAAATAAAAGTAACTGTTTATTTCTACCTTAATACTATTTTGATATATCATGTTGGTTTTTTTAAGTGTTAAGTAATTTCCACTGTATAAATTTTAAACAGAAAGACATTGTATGGGATCTAGGTTAATTCTCTGACATTGGGTTTTAGCTCTAGAGTTTTTAATTAAATTTCTATCTTTGGTCCATCTGGGTCTTGTTCAAGGGCATTGTTTTAATTCTGAGCACATAAGTAAAAATACAATGAACCCTTCTTTCATTATCATAAAACTAACTACTTTTCAGGAGTATTGAGGGACCCTTTCCATTCAAATATGTAACTTGCCCATTCTTTATGTCATGTATTCAAGGAGATATGGGTTCTAATGCTGCCTCTGACACAATAGTATTGTAACACTGGGCAAATCGCTTCACTGCTAAGATGCTCAGCCAACTCCCCAGGACTTATATATTAATTCTTAGACTCATTTTTTGTCTATGTTGATCGAGGGGCTTTGTGCAGCACAGACCCTTCTTATGGTCATGCTATCTTTTCTATTTTATCCACGTTGTGATTCATTCATGACTTTATGAATTTGACATTTCCCCAAAACAAAATATCTTAGGAATCTTGATCATAAATTAAGAGGGAAATTACGTGGAGATCTTGGTCTAAACTTAAAAATTATAAAAGGGATGGTATAAACCCTTTGTTGAAAAGGCACTTCATTACCTATACTATTTAATCCTTAAGTCTTCACATTGGATTACCAGGAAGGGTGATGGCTTTGGTGATAATGATAATTGTTCACTAAGGATATAATAAGATCATAGGATTTACAGCTGGAAGGGGCCTTAGAGATTATCTAGTCCAACCCTTTCATTGAGCCTATCAAAATATTTTATGTAGATCATTAAGCAGTAATGAGTTTTATTCAGTGTTATAATGACCCTGATTTGAATAAGATAGTAAGAGAGAACATGGCTGCCCTTGGTGAGAAAACGGCACCTGGTTTCGATAAACTATGTCATACAGTACTGAAAAATGCTAGATATGAGAACTGAATTACTGTCAGCAATAATTATGGCAGAAAACAAGAGTGCAGGATGCAAGAAGGATCAATGTCCCTTCCCCCCCTTTTTAAAGGTAGAGACGTACTCTAAAAACTATATGTCAGTGAACTTGACTTCGATCTCTGGAAAAGTTCTGAAGTTTATGGTAGAAGGCTCACTTAGTGAAGATATAGAAAAAGAAGTCATGATGACATAAAAGCAATGTGGCTTCAGGTTGTAGTCACATATGTCAAGAACAGGACTAATCTTATTTTCTTCTTGGGCAGGATTGTCAAACCAATAGATCAGGGTAATGCTACAGATATATTTCCCCTTGATTTCAGAAATAATCTGATAAAGTCTACCATGGGATTATTAAGGAAGGTTGGAAATATGTGGACTATGTAGAACCATAAGCAGAATTAAGTACATTCAGAATGAGTTGAATGGCCAGAGCCAGAATGGTAATCAATGCTGATTCAAGCACAACTGCTGGAAGGTTGTCACCAGGAGAGTGTCCCATGAATCTGTGATCAGCTTTACCCTGCTTCAAATTTTTGTCAGTGATTTAGAGAAAACATAGCTAGCAAGCTTATTCAATTTTCAGATAATAAAAAGCTAGCAGGGGTAGCACATGTACTGAATGATAGTGTTAGGATCAAAAAAGGGTTATGACAGGATAAAACACTGGACTGAATTTAATATGATGGACTTTAATAGGAATAAATGTAAAATATTACATCTGAGACCAAGAAATTGATTTCATAAGTACAATGTGGTAGAAACAGGATTAGGAAGTAGTTTGTCTGGGGAAAAAAAAAGATCTAGTGGTCTTAGTAGATGATAAACTGAAATATGAGTTAACAGTTTGATATAGCAAAACAACAATGACAGAAGATAATTTGGTATTAGGATGCTTCAAGAGAGAATAAGCCCTGGGAATAAGAAGGTGACCATCCTGCTGTATTTTGCCATGTTCAGATAAAAACAACCTTATTATGTTCAGTTCTGAGCACTACATTTTTGGAAAGTCAAATATGAACTGGACTTTTACAACAGTAAAGTAAATAGGTAGATAAAGAGCCTGGCATACAAAGCATATGAGGATCGTTTAAATTAGAGATGGATAACCTGGGGAAAATCCAGTGGGAAGAAGATTGCTGTCTGTAAGTATTTGTAAGTCTGCCATGTGGAAGATAAATTATACTTGTTTCAGTTGGTCCCAAAGGACAGAATTTGGAGCAAAGTGTAAAAGCTGCAAGGAGGCAAATCATGGCTTTAGATAAACACAGATCTCTTAATTTAGTAATTATAGTTATCAAAACAAGGAATGGGCAATCTCAGGAGATTATGGGTTCCTACTACCTGGAGATCTTCAAGTAAAACCACATTGACTATTTGTCAGGGTATAGTATCACAAAGACTGGAAGCAGATAGGTGGTGCAGTGGAGAGAATACTGTCCCCGGAGTCAGGAGGACCTGAGTTCAAATCCAGCCTCAGACACTTTCTAGCTATATGACCCTGGGCAATTCACTTAGCCCCCAATTGCCTCAAAAAGGAAGAAAATAAAACAAATATTGGGGTAGGGGAAGGGAAAGAGGTTATCAATCAATCAAACAATAACCATTTACTGACAATATACAAAGTCCAGGTGTTAGAGACAGCATAGCATACTTATTGGAGATAGGAAAACCTGTGTTCAAGTGCTACCCTTGATACAGGCTGTGTGACCATGGGCAAGTCACTTAAACTCTAAGGGCTTCACTTAACTCTGTAAGTTGCAGCAATGGTGCTGATTTATTTTGGTAGTAAAATCACAGCTCTAATTCTTAGTTCTATCCTTAATCCAATATGGCCCGTACTGTGCTAAGAACCAGAGACATGGACAAAAAGGAAATATTCCATGCATTCAAGACTCTGGTATTGAATTAGGGTAACATATAGTGCTTCTACTATATAGAAAAGGCCCTATATGGATGATATCTGCATGAACTCATTTAACAATATAGCAACACGAAGTATCAAATAAATGAATGAGTTAAGTTGATTTGTTTGTGGAAATTAAGCTATGGATTTCTGATGGCAATTTAGGACCAGGTAGCTCATTCCGATCAAAACCCAAATAAGCATTATCCTTAAGGAGGCCAAACAGTGATCAGTGATGATTTATGTAAGAAAATGGCAGAAACAGGGTAACATAACCCTGCAAGGGATACATTTACCACCTACCTTTACACTAGCCCATGATCACAAAACAGTTACCTACATTTGCTTAGAAATTACATTGATTCATTTAAAAAAAATTAAGAAAAACTTTTTATTAAATGTCGTCATTCCAAATTGTCATAATCTTCAACTATACGTTACAAAAAAGGTTTCAAAGTAAAGAGATGTAGCCAGGGACATCAAGATTACATAGAAAAATGCTGATGTACATGTATCATCATTGTTGTGTTGTCCTCTTTTCTGCTGGAGTTGTACTAAGGATGTTTTCAGTGAACCTAAAGAGAATGAAATGCTTGTATTAAAAACTTAAACAAAAACAATGCTTGTATTCTTATATAGAGTATGCCTAACACGTTTAACATAAAGGATTAGTACCAGGATAAAAACTTACCCTAGGATCTGAACCACACTGAAGACGACGACCACGACGACGACCGCCACAACGACCGCCGCCACCGCCACCGCCGCCACCACCGCCACCACGTGCATCTAGATTGCCCAGGGGACAGAGAGGTAGGTTTAGAGACAGGAAGACCTGAGTTCAAATGCAGCCTCAGACACATACTAGCTTTATGATCTCAGGCAAGTCACTTAACCTATTTTTGCCTCAGTTTCCTCAATTATAAAATTGTAATAATAATAGTATCTACCTCCCATGTTGTTGTGAGGATCAAATGAGAAAATATTAGTAAAGTTTTTTTCATCATAATACCTGAAATACAGTAGGTGGAATATAAATTTTAGCTGTTGTTGTTAAATTTTGTACAGCGATTTAAACACATTATCTCATTTGAAATATTTAATTGATTAACCCACTGAACCTGGTAAAGTTACAAGGAGTCCCAGAGTCAGAGTTACGAGTTTTTAGAGGACTAGTTTTCACAAATTTGTTGGTACCTGTTCAGGATATTGATGGATTAAGTCTATTGATGGAGAAATGAGTGAGAAATTATCCTTCTATGCAAGGGCTCTGTACTTGGAATTTATAAACATTCATTCTCTCTCTCTCTCTCTCCATCTACCATATATGAGTATTTGGGATTGTAAAGTAAGATACAAATGTGACTCTTAAGTTTTTAATGTATCAGTGTTTGTATCTATAAATATATTCCAATATAATTGGATTCTTTTGTAAAGTTATGTATTATATTTTATGCATTTCAAAACATTTTTCTGAGAAGGGATCTATAGGTTTCTAAGCTGACAAAGGGGCCCGAGATGAAAAAATTTAGGAAAGCCTTCCCTATAGTATTGCAAGGATACATTTTTAAAAGTACTATACATGGCTTAGATCGCCTTGATATTTCAAGTTGAGCCAGTAATCTTACTTCAATTAGCAGCTTCCACAACAAGAGGCTAAATGAATACGAATACATACACACACACACTCTCTTTCTCTATTTTTTTGCTCTTAAAAGCTAGTCTGTAATTTAACCAGAAGCTTTCCAGTATGATATATATAAGGTTTTTTCTTTCTTTTTTTGATGCTTTATGGTTGTTTGTCTATTATTGAAGTCTACTGTATACTGTGCTAAAGGGATTTTTAAGTGAAATCTTTGTGTTAAAATATACTGTATAATTGCACAGTCAGAAAAATTAGTTCAAATCTCACCTCTGCCACTTACTACTTGTGAGACTGTGAGCAAATCAGCTGACTTTTCTGAGCTTCATTTTTCTTATCCTTTAAGTGGAGACAGCCATTCTTAAATCAATATATTATTATGAAGATTAAGTGAGACAATGTATTTAAAGTCCTTTGCTAACTCTAAAATGCTATGCAACTATAACTTTATTTGTTATTCTTACTGATCTCATTCTTACTTCTTTTTAAAGATCCAATAGATATGGTCCTGGAAAAGTTCCCATCCTGCTATTATTACTTTATATTTCATGTCTATGGAGTAGAGCCAAAGAATATTAATAATTATATAATGATATTTATAGTTGAATATAAGTATGTCAACGTAAGCCCAATTTCTTTAAATTCACTGAAACCATTTCTGACTTTTTTCTCATTGATATTATTATGTCCTCCTATATTCCATAGTTGTATTCTGGAATAAATAACCATAAGGCTGATGTAGTTATTAGAGAACTGATGCACCACAGCAGGGTAAGGAGGAGGAGGAGGTGGAGGAGGATAATATTGAAATATTATCTATGATGATAAAGATGCTTGGGGGAAATACCTGGTACTCATGAAGGTAAAACTGGAATGAAGACAAAGTGTTCATTAAACTACTTCCTTTAAGTGTGTGTGTGTGTGTGTGTGTGTGTGTGTGTGTGTGTGTGTGTGTGTGTATCTTTCTCTAAAAAGGGTCAGCAGACAGGTAACTACTACTGCTATTGTTAGATTCCATCAATTCTATCAATTCTAACAATAAGCATTTGGCATCATTGCTGAACTGCAGGCCTCCTCAGTTACTATTATCCAAATCGTGAAGATAGAAAACAGCTTAGCATTAAAATCAATATTGTAAAATTCAACCAGTTGAGAACTGATGCCAATAGCTATCCATGTCCCTTCTAGTTGAAAAAACAAACTACAACAACAACAAAAAAAATTGTCTCTCCCTGGAAACAGTTAATGTTCAGGTACTTTGATCCAGAGACCCTGAGATAAGTTTGTTACTTTTTGAAGACAAACACAAGGGGAGCACCTTCTGTTGGCGTTCCAGTGTCTGACATGAACTGTCTGAAACTGTAGGACGTATCCAAATCCTCAAAGATAATGAAGTTCCTTGGAAACTAGTTATTGACCCTTGCATAGAAAAATACATGCACACAAAGAACACATTGCTGACTAGGTGCTGATGAAGAAGCATAAAACCTTCATGGTGATATAAAGGCTATATCAAGGACAATAAAATATGGCAACATTTCTTTTCCTTTTTTCCCAGCCAGACATTTAATGTCAACACTGGCAGCAGCCTGTCTCTTTCCACAGTAGCAGGTGTCTCGGCAGCAGGGATGAGAATAACTATTCTCAATGGACTGGTTGTTCATACCATAACTATTACAGTATCTTCAATGTGGAAAGTTATGACACTTTTCAAGAGACCATTTTCATGCATAAAAAGGAAGCTTTTGATACCTGAAGAGGAAATGATGAAGAAATAATTAAGAAGGGGCAGTCTACTGAGGGGAAGTAGTGGAGGAAACAAATTGAAGGGTTCAAGAAATTATTTTTGACTTTGTGTGATTTTGGAAAATGTAATGGACAATGTATGTGTTTGCATATGTTCCATAATCAGTTTGGTGGCATGGAGAACATGTAGATAATCTACATTCAGTTTCTAAATATCTGTCAAAAGGAAGGAGAAAATTCTTTCATTGATTTTTTTATTTGTTCATTTGTTAATTTATTTATTTAACATTTGGAAATTCTGACCCAAAGAGTAGTAATAAAAGGAAAGTGTCTGTGAAGCGAATGGGTAACTTTATTCTGAACCAAATGACCAGCAGGTTGGGATATAACAGAACACTATTGTCACATCTGCCATTGAGTGATCTACTTGGACGACTTCTCGGAAGCCTAGAGTCAACTAGGAAACCATAGTCAACTCTTCTATGAATAGTTATCATAGTGTTCTTGTGTCATCCTCAGATATTCTGTTTAATGAAGTTATCCCTGTAGATAATAATAATAACAATGACAGAAGCTTGCATTTATAGACACTATTATTTCATTTACACACTACAACCCTGGCAGGTAGGTGCTATTACTTTCCTCATTTTACAACTGAATAAACTGAGACAAACATTGGTTAGGTAATTTGCCCACGGCCATATAACTATTAAGTGTTTGGGGCTAGATATGAATTTAGGTCTTCCTGACTTCAGGCCCAGTACTCTTATCTATTATACCACCTAGTTACTTCTTTGGATAACTATACTGACTGAGGACGTTTAAAGGAACCATTGAAAAACCATTTGCCTGGACTGCAGAAAGTACATTAGTCCAAATAAATAAGAGAAAAGGACTTGTTGGAGCTTGGCTTCTGGGTACTTCTGTGGCAACTGAGGAAGTTCCAATACTGAATGTTACTATGAATGGCTTAATGACTGGCTGGAACCACTTCTGGAATGGATTGATAGTCATCAGTGATACGTCTTATAATCGATGTCATTGTTTGTAATACATTTGACAACACAGAAAATCCAAGGAAGCCACAGATGGAGACTGACGTTTATCTGGCACTAGTATCAGAGAAAAAGCAAAAATACAGAATCTCATATTGATGCTATTAGGTTCTCAACCATGGCTGGTAGACTATTTGCTATGAATAAGAAATATTTTTAGTATCTTAAATCCTATGACACAGGAACAGAAGAATAGGGAGCAGAAAACCCAGAGTCCTTATTTAGGATTCCTTATTTAGGATCTGGCAGTGTGGAGGAAGTCAGGAGATCGATCCTTATTCTCATGCAGATCATGTAAACAAGCTCATTACTCATGGAACAAGGCTCTGGCTAATAGCCTCCTTGCAGCTCAAGTCCGGATGAATAAATATAAAGAATTTTATTACCATGAAAATATGAATGCCTGTAAGGAACCATATGGAGATGTAACAGAAAGGCAACACTTTTGTGTTAAACTCAAATGTAAAATTTTCAAATGGTTCCTGGAGAACGTGTATACAGAGCTATTTCACTTGAAGACAAAACTGACTACTTTGGAGTACTGGTTAACATAAAAATGTCAGATTATTGTTTTGACTCTAACCCTCAAAATAAAAAGTAACAGGGCACCACGCCATTCTTCATCCCTGATATGAAATGGGACAGCACCAGTTCTTTCAATATTTATCATATAAGGAAATATGTTACCATCAGCTAGAAGCCTGTGCAACTGTTGATTGCTGGCACAAACCATCTGAACATATATCTGCCAAAAAAAAATGTCCCAGAAAAATCAGAAATTTATTTTGCAAGAGGATCATTCTTTTTTCATGTACAGGATAAGAAATGTCTACAAAGTAAATGCTTAGCACAGACAGTCCAAGCACCACTATTAAGGACATATACTAATTCAAGGTACCAAAAATGTTTTTTCAAGAACAAAAGTTATTATGTGCTAGGCCAGCTAACTAGATGACGGGCTAGGGGCCAAATGGTCTTGATTCTAGTTCTAGCTCTGCTATTTACTAGATATATGACCACAGCAAGTCATTAAATGGCTGAATCTCAGTTTAAAGATACCTGCTCTACTAGGTAATTATGAGACTTGAAGGAGATATATGAGATTGCTTTGTAACTGACTATAAAATTCTATACAAATGTAAAATATGGGGATGAATATGATCAGGAGGACTTGTAACTAATAGCTATTATGTTCGCTGTAATTCAAAACTTAACTGTAATATTTTCATAAAGTATTTTACAAGGTGTGAGATTTTTTTGAGAATCTGTAGAAGAATATAAGCTTTGCACTATATATTTAAAAGTTTTACCATTATTTCAAGACATGTTATCTTCCAAGAGAAGCAAAAAAAGACCCAACTCTTTGTTCAATGACTTTAAATTAATTATTGACCGAATACTTTTTGTAGTATTGTATATATTGTACTTTATTGCCCTTTTCAGAAATGAGGTAGAAGTTAAATCATATTTCCTATATGTTAAGCTATATGTACAGATTTAGAACAAAAAAATACTGTACATTGCACAGATCAATCTTTTTGTTCAGAATTATCTCAATGCATGAAATTTCAGAAAAGTCGTATATGTGGAAAGGCATGATAGCTCCTTCAAGTCATGGGATACTCAAATCTTCTTTAATAAATAAATTTGCTTGTCTATGTGTTTTCTATAGCTTTCAGCATCAGTTAGAGAGTTATAATCAATGATAGCTAGAATCACAGAATTTTAAGTCCAGAAGTTCAAGTCCAAACCCCTGATAGATGGCGAAAATCCCTCTACAATGTAATCTCTGCTTGAATACTTCCAGAGATAAGGAACTCACTACCTAATAAGGCAGTTCATTCCATTTTGAGCAAGCCATCATTACAATGTACTTCCTTATATTAAAATGAAATTGATAATTTTCACTCATTTGTTCTCAGATATCTCCTCTGGAGCTGACAATAGAATGCATAGGCCCTCTTCATATAACAGATTTTTAAATATTTGAAAACAGTAATCATGCCCCCCTCAAGTCTTTTCTTCTTTAGACTAAGTACCCTAATTTATCTGAACCATTCCTTATATGATATGATTTTGAGTGATTACAATAATTCACTCATTCCAGTTTGTCATTGTTGGGCCCCAATCTGAAGACATCAAGTACTCTAAATGTGGCATGATCACAGCATAGCATATTGTCCTATCACTTTTTCTCTCTGGAGACTATGTTTTTACAAATGTTCAGCCTCAAACTGAACATTTTGGAAGAATAACCCTACTCTAAATTTTCATTTAAGATATATTTTTAATAATGGTTCAATGTGGTTTAAGCATTAGTAAACAGTTTTAGAAAAAAATTTCAATACATAATTCAGCATTTAAATCTGATGACTAAATTTGGTCCTTACAAATTGTGGCAAATGTTATTAAAATCATCTTCTAAATGTTTTGATTTCTGCAGCTGATTCTGACTTTCATTTACTTTCTAGGTAAATTTCTATGTATTGCTTAATTCAAAAAGATGGAATATCCAAATATAGGAAGTATGATATTTTGTATATTGAGCATTCTTTCAAACAACTGCTGATGTAGGATCAGATATGGGATAATGACACTGATATCAAATTTACTGAATGTTCTATAACCTTAAAATGTTATTAGAGGAGTCTGAAAAGATCAAAGATATTAAACTGGCAAGAAAACATGGTTCTCAAGATGTTAGTTGACAAATGCCAGTACTACCAAGAACGTGGGTCACATAGTTTCTCACGAAGAGGAATACTGACTTCAAGAAGATAGAAACACTTAGTAGCTGAACACATCAGAGTCACTGAGAGGAGAAGAAATTTATAGAAGTTAGAAGTAACTATCAGAGGTTTATAAAGACCAATGCTGTCAATAAATTAACAAAAAATAATTAAATATCTACTATAAATTTAGTAGCACTAAGTACCATGTACTGGGCAAGGTGCTAGTCACTAGGGATAAAGTAGGAAGAATGAAGCAATACCTACAAGTGAGAAACTTACCTTTCCAATGGAGTTAACAAATATATTTATATATATATATGAAATAAATTTAATAAATGCACACATACAGTGAGAATAGTAAAATAAAAGATAATTTGGAAGATAGAACATTAAAAATTTAGGGAAACGTAGAAGATGGTGCTTGAGTTATATTGTAAAGTAAAAGAGGGTGTCTGAGGATTCTAGCCTCTTAACAATCATGATCAAGGGCATATACTTCAGGAGAAATGAAAGAACAGAAAAAGAGGGATAATTTACCCTTCAGCAACATTTGGAAATCACTGGGATGACCAATGTGAGCAGGACTAAGGATATCTGCACTGGCGTAAAGCTTTTGCAGATTCAAGTGTGCTCCTTGTGTTACATATCCATATTACATACATACATATCCATGATCACGGAAGGATCTTCAGCTCACTGCTGTAGGGCCTTGGAAGGTAAAGAAAGCTCAGATGGGGTCCTGAAGTAACAATTTCAGAACTAGATGAAAAACGTAGGATTCAAACCCAAGTCCTCTTATATTCAATCCAGTGTTCTATCTAATACACCATTGTCAAACCATTCCATTCAGTAATACACCCCGGTGGAAAAAGCAGCAGGCTTATTCTAAGTTTGAATCTTGGTTCAAAACCTGGATCTGCCACTGTGTGACCTCGAATAACTAATTTTACCTTCTCTGGGCCTCATATTCCTCCTTTATAGAATAAAGAGACTGGGTTGGATGCTCCCCTCAAAAAAAATAAATAAAAAATATCTTCCAACTTAAAATCTTCAGCTTTCAGAAGATTTTATTTTACCTGAAGATCAGCTCAAGTATCACATTCTATATTCTCTTCAATGGACCTTATCCAATCCTCTCATCCACTAGCAAGAACCTCTCTTGAAAAAGTAACATCGTATTTATTTTGTATAAATGCAATCTTATCTGTACAAGAATGTAAGCCCCATGATGGCAGCGACTGGTATATATTTGTCTTTGTATTCCTGTTTCCTAGCATAGCACCTGAGACAAAATAGGAGCTTAATACTTACTGATTGATCAGTAGATCCTATGGTCCTATCATACTATCTTAAAAGGTAGTTAAGCAGTTCAGTAGAGTGTTGGCCCTATAGTAAAGAAGAATTGAGTTCAAATTCTGCCTCAGTCACTTAGCAGTCGTATGATCTAGGACAAATCTCTTAACTTTTGTCTGCCTCAGTTTCATCAATTATAAAATACAGATAACAATAGCACTTACCTCCCAAGACTGTTGTGAGGCTCAAATGAGATGGAATTCTTAAAGGGCTTAGCACAGTGCCTGGCATATGGTAGGTGCTTAATAAATGCTTGTTCCCTTCACCTTTCCTACAAGCCAGTCAATTAATGAGCATTTACTAAGCCACTATTATATGCCAGGCACTGAGCTGAGAACATTTAGGGTACCCAGAGGAGTACGTAAGAAATAGCTTATTGAAAGACCCCCTCTGTCAAGATACATCCTTACCAAGGTTAAATTTTGCAGGGGGGGGTGTAACTCAAAGAGAAGTTACCCTTACAGGGATCAAGAAGTCTAGAAGTATAACTTATTATTCCAAAGGAGAGAGGCAGTTAGTATGCTTTAATTACACAACACTAAACATTCTGGAGATCCCGTGCCTTGGGAAAAAGACTCAGTGAAGTCAGCCCCATGACCCTTCTTGTACATATAGACATATAAAGGGTACAAGAAGGATACCATTAGCTCTACTCCATATTGACTGATGTTACCAATCAACAAGAATTTATTGAATACCTAATAAGAAACAATACGTAATATGAAACACATTCTAATGGGGAGACAATAAACTCATATCTGTATATTATACTGAATAGTGATATGAACAAAGTTAAATATAATATTTTGAACAGTAACACCTGGGGGGACTAGGAAAGGTTTCCTGCAGAATGTAGTGCTTATCTCTATATCTTAAAGGAAGAGAGATTCTATGAAGCTGACACAGGGAGAGAAAATATTTCGGGCATTTAGAATAAAATAAAGGCACAGAAATCAGAGATGCAGCATCTCTCATAATGTGAGGAACAGATACAATACTATGTTAGTGGAATCCCAGAATTCAAGAGAGAGGAATGAATGGAGTAATGAGAGACTTGAGGCAGTGAGATCATTGATAAGCCTGTTGCAATAGTCTAGGTGAGAGGTGATAAGAAGGACTTGCACTGCAATGTTCCCTGCATGAATGGAAAAAAAAAAAAGAGCCAAAAGTCAGAGACGCTGTAGAGGTAGAGGGGGCAAGATTTGGTCCCCGATTGCATATGCCTAGGGAAGGAAAGTGAGGAGTTGAGGAGAAGAAAAAGATTATGAAACAGAGACTGTAAAGAATGGTGATGTTTTCAACAGAAATAGTGAAGTTAAGAAGTCAATAGCAGCTGGATGTGGAGGAGGGTGGTGATCCAAAAATGAGATCAGATTTTGACATGTTGGGTTAGAAATGTCTCTAGAATACCCAGTTTGAAGGCAATTACCATAGGGAATTGAAGTTCAGGGTATAAATTTGGACTAGATGAAGAGATCTGTCAATCATATATAGAGGAGATAATTATGAGGTTGCCAAATAAGTGAGAGCATAGAAGACAGCTTAGGATAAAACCTTGGAGAGCACCCAGTCTTAGAGGGGCATGATATGGATGATGAACCAGGAAAAGAAACAAGGGAACAATTTAAATAGGTTAGGAGGAAAATTTTAAAGGGTAGTATCATGATAATTCAGAGAGAAGATTGTACCTTGGAGGAAAGTCAGTCAACAGTGTCAAATACAGCATCTAGATCAAGAAGGATGAGGACTGGAAAAACATCGAAAGATAATCGATAATCAGATCTGAAAATAAATAGGTTATTGACACCATTGGAGAGAGCAATTGCAATGGGGTGATAATGTTGAAAGCCAGGCTGGAGGACTGGGTAAGAAAAGGAGAAGTGGAGGCAGTGAGTGTGGATCCTTTTCTCAAGGGGTTTGGCTGAAAAAGATAGGAAACATTGAGGAAGATAGTTTACGGGTGTCTAGAAAAGTTTTGTTTTAAGGATGATGGAGACATGAGTGTTTAAAGGCAGTAGGGATGTTGAGCTGTCTTTCCAATCTCAGAAGGTAAAAGAGAAAAAAAAACCACTAAAAAACATATGGAGGCTGAGAGACTCATTGGCTAAGAAATCAGGCAATGGTGACCTACTGACCAGTAATAAACTTAACTTAGAGGAACTCAGATGAACAAGCAACAGAATAACGCTTGAGTTTGCTTGCAGAAACTGTAATTGTAAATTGAGTCCTATTATGAAATATTGGTGTTTAGTGAAAAATAAAATGGAGGTAATGAGTCATTCTATACCAATTATTTGAAAGATTGTACAGTTACTTGTTCTACAAAATTTCCCTGGAGAATGGTAAATTCCCTGAACAAACAATACACTGCAACTTCCTTCTGGGTACAGGTGAATTATTTAGAGTCTCTAATGACCAGCAGGATGGGAGTGATATAAAATCTATTAATCAGTCTCCAAGATGGGCCTGTCTACCAACTGTAGATGGGCACTTGGTGCCAGATGACAATCCTCATAGATAATTTCTAGATCACCATCACAATAATCCTGCCAAGATTGCCTCAACTGAGGGGAATTTATGCCCGGACAGGGGAGAAGAATGAAATCTGAGGCTAATCCTTTTATCCTTAATATTTAAACTCTAGAGTACTGAAGGAAACAGCAATTAGCTACAAAACCTGTATTATTAGGGGACCAAAATAGTGATAACCTATGAAACTCATTAGATAAGTACTGGAACTACAAGCCAGTGATTTTGAGAATAACAAGGATGAAGAATGGAGTTATTCACCACCATCTAGTCAATTATGAGACTAATACATAATGCCCTGAGGTAACGACAGAGAAGGTTAAACATATAGCAAGATGATGACCATTAAGGCTGAATATGTAAGACATACTTTATATATAATCTTAGTATTTGATATGTGTTTTATATTATCTTTCTGTTGGGATCTTTGGGTACGATTTATTTTGGGTAATTGGCATTATTTTTCTTATATACCAAATTATGCTTGTCTATGATGTTTCCCTACAGATGTTCCTATGCACCACTCTGCTGTTTGTCCTTCATTCTTGAAGAGGACCATGACACCAGGGAAGTGATGCCATAACATGCAAGTGAATTGGATTTAAGTGAGGGAGGGGTGTGTAAAGTCACCAGCCTCACTTTCTCCTGTGGAGCCATCTGATTCCAGTGGCCAGATATGGATCAGGACAGCTGGAGGTGGCCCAGGATGCATTGCGGGACTTTAACTTTTTCAAGCTAAAGCCTTTAACAGTTTGACTGAGGCAGTGCCCATTAAGTGATTAAGGCTCAGTAAAAAATGAGGCATAGAAATGGCCTCTTTTAAAAAGAAATAGATCTGAGAGGGGAAGAACCTCAGGGTTTCAAACAATTGTTACATTCTGAGCCTATCAGGACCCAAACAGGGACCAAATAGGGCTTGGTCTGGGACCAGAGAGATTTGGGATTAAGGCTGGTCTTAAGAGAAACAAAACAAAAAGTTTCAGAGATTAAAATTTGGATTCCCTTTGGGCAGAACACCAGCAGCTAAGTGTGTGATACCCTATACGGACAGAGAAGAAAGAAAAGAAACAAAAGAAAGAAGGAAGAAAGAAAGGAAAGAAGGGAGGGAGGGAGGGAAGGAGGAAAGAAGGAAGGAAGGAAGGAAGAAAACAAAGGTGTGTTCCCAACCTGGAAGTTTGGTCTCTAGTGGGCAGCTCCTTCTCTCTGCATAGAGGCTGCGGTTTGTCCTTGTCTTTGCCTCATTTTTATTAATCCTTAATCACTGAATGGATGCTACCTCAGTCAAACCAAGAACTGTTAAAGAATTTAGCTTGAAAAGGCCAAGGTCCCCCACTGCATCTGGGGCCATCCCCAGTTGTCCTGATCCATATCTGGCCACTGGACTTGGATGGCTCCACAGGAGAATGTGAGGCTGGTGACTTTACACACACCTCCCTCACTTAAATCCAATTCACTTGCATGTCATGGCATCACCTCCCTGATGTCATGGTCCTCTTCGAGAATGTACCACACTAAACTGCAGGGAATTGCCAATTTTATATCATAGGGATGTTGTAATGTGGGCCAGGGTTGCCTTTGTCCTTAATGACAGCACTCTAGTAATGTTTCAGGCACTATAATGGTTAGGAAGAACAATAAGGGAAGAGGATGAGTCTATAACTTGATTCCTTCTTGCTATTTACATTATTTTTATGTCTAAATTAAATTTGAATTATGTCTCGCATAATCTACTAATAGTGAAAATTGAATTGGTGACAGTTTGGGCCAGGTTATTAAATTAGGCCTTGAAACGACCTCCCTAAATCTCCTTTCTCCTCTGATTGGAGGGCTGGACTGTGCAGTACCAAACTCCTTCCAATGTCTTCCTTTATAGAGGGCAGAAACTGTATTCACAATTCACCCTACTTTGCATCTGCTGCTCTAGACTGATTTCAAGTCGATGGAACAAGCTGCCCTCCCCCTCAACCCCAACTGACCCACTGTCCCTGACCACTCCCTCCTTTTCCAGCCTCCTCTTGTGTATTGTCTTCCCCCATTAGACTGTAAGTTCCTTGAGGACAGGAACTACCTTTTTCCTATCTCTATGCCCCGCACTTAGCACAGGATATATGTGAGAATGGATGAAGTTTGGAGTTGAGAAACTGGGGAGATGCATTGATCAGAGTCCTTGGCCACCATTCAGCAAATTGTACCCCCTTCATGAAATGGAATCTGTTCGTGAGATGTTAAAATTGGAAGACAAAGCTCAGTAAGCTAGAGTGATTGGTATTTCTGACAGACAGCTCCAATCACTGGAACAGGAAATCCAGTTAAAAAGATAAGTTTGAGTTTAAAAGCATTAACTATTTAGGTAGGGATATCTCTACCCATTCTTGTCATGAGAAAGAAGGGACACTGTAGCCAAGGGCTTCAGCTGAATGATACTCAAAAAAAAACATCCACAGCTTCGTGCTCAGTGCAGGGCAGGTCTGCCAGTGTCTGACAGAACCACTGTCCCTTAAACATGGGACATTTGGCTCCGAGGTACCCAATTCTCTGAGTTGCAGGATGATTAGTATTGTTAGAATATTCATTAGTAATTACCTAGTGACTGATACATCATTTATAACTCTTCTTTTTTCATTTCACTTTCACATCAATTCTAAATGATGTAAGTTAACAATCATAGTTTGATGTAACCTCACAAGGAGGAGCAAGAAGACAGACAGATACAGACATGGACACAAAGACAGAGACAGACACAGACAGACAGAAACAGACAGAAACAGAGAGACAGAGACAGAATATATTTTTTATGTTTTTTTTTCTGGAAAGCAGGAATTTAAGGCATCACAATATTTTTTTATATTTTAATCATAAAACTTCAGAATCTTCCTTTCAGTTTAAGTAGCAGTTATGTAATGAATAGTGTGGGCTTGGAGCCACGTTTTTACATATAACCTAGAGTTTCAAGACAAAAACATTTTGGAATAAAAGTCAGATGAATGCAATAAAGTAAGTTGTAGATCAATGCATTCTAATGATTAAGTCAATGTATGTTTTATGCCACTTTTGTAGTATGACCAGTAAAGCGGGAAGCAAATCTATTATTTTTTTCAATTCTAACTGTATGCAGTCACATAAAATATTAAAAACACAACTGACAGAGCTTCTGAAAAAATGTTGTTCCATTGTGTCCAACTTTTTGTGACCCCACTTTTGGCATTTTCTTGGAAAAAATACTGAAGTGTTTGTCATTTCCTTCTCCAGTTCATTCTATAGATAAGGCAAACAGGGTTAAGTGACTTTGCCCAGGTTCACACAGCTAATAAGTATCTGAGGCTGGATTTGAACTCAGGTGTTCCTGACTCCAGGTCCAGTACTCTATACACTGTCACTTACTTGCCCCTCTTAAAAAATGGATAAAAGCTAATAATCACCTCCCCAAAAATAATTGAAATACATACTTTGGACTATGATTTGTAAAAAAAAAAAAATGTGTAATTTATCTTAAAAACTTTTATCCTAAGCAATATAAACACCTTGTATTAATGCCTAACCTATATTCTTCCCCTCCATATCATTCCATACCAAAATAATGTAAAGGATATAATTCATCATGGGAAATATTAAAACATCAAAACTTATTAGATGAGCTGGCAGAGCTATTCCTTTAGCACATTTAGTACAGTTGCTAATATTAAGATGAGATACTGAGATGGATGAGCTCCAGGCTATTCATACTTCCCACAGACTACATAACACAGCAAGAGGGTCTGTCAAACCCACCAGGCTCACTGAGCTCAATAGAGGTCTACTGGAAGAAAAAAATTAAATAACTTTTAAAGGTTCCTTAGGCTCAAAATCATCTACTCTTGATTCTCTTCTCTTGTACCTCAGTCCCAAGTTCTAATTTAAATGATATAATGTATATGGAGAAATACAGGTAAAGTAATGATAGGCTTCCCATGACTACTTGATTATTACATATTATCCAAAAATAAAAAAAATAAAATATATTTTTGCTGTTTTTCATTTAAGTGTATTAAAAACGGTCCTTTCCTAAATAAATTTCTACTTCTAAAATCAGCAAGCTTTTGTTCATGTTATTCTTAAAATATGTCTCATTACTTTTCTCATTTAAAAGTTGTGTGGTCCACACCTAACTCCATGTCTATTTATCGATAGTTGTAATTACTTATAAACAAAACAAAATGCCTCCCATAGGTGACAATTAAAATTGGAGCCCCTGGCCTCAAGGATTTTCAATAGCTTCATGTAAACTCAAAGTTGTACAGAGGAATAGGATCCTAATCCAGGCGCCATGACTTAAAATCTAGAGCTGTTTCCATTGAAACACAATGCTTTTTCATTCCAATTCTTTGCAATTCCATTTCCACAAAGTTTAAACCAAGGCCTTAGAAACCTCATCTGGGAAAAGCAATAATAAAAAAGTCCCTGGAAGCTCTTCCACATGGAGGATTCAAAGAGGCTTCTGGGAAGATGGCAAAGTAGGTCAGAAAATTTCAAGCTCTCAATATTTTCCTCCACAAAAGAGATAAAATAGCACCTCTGGGCAAACATAAAGCCATGAAAAGGAGTAAGAGTAGGGGCTGAACAGGGGTACCCTTGGGAAAATCGGAAAAGACCTGAGGAAAAATCCCAGGACTAGATTTCCTCCCCATGAGGAGTAAACCTCCAGGCTAGGGTCCCTTTTAAGAAGCAGCAGCAAGCCCTGGGGTTAGTTGGTTAAAGGGGATGCCTCAGTCCCAGCCACAGAAACCTTTACCCCCAAGACATTGAGTGGAGTTGGGCCTCTGACCTGGGGAAGATCTAGGGAACCTCTGCTGACAAAGAACACCAGACACAGCTGTGCTGAGGAGAGCAGCAGGGGCTAGAAGGTACTAGCATGTGCCTGGTGAGTGAGGAAGCAGTGGTGCAGGACGCTGCTAGCTATGAGTACTTAGAGGAGGCGGTAGGTCTTGATTTCAATTCAAGGTCAGAGGGGAGAACTGAGGAGGATCAGAGGCCAGAGGCATCATCCCCCTTACCCCAGACCTAGAGGTGATTATAGAAACTAAATTATTACCAAAAAATGCACAGTCAAAGAAGAAAGAATCCAACCATAGGGAGCTGCTATGATAATAGAGAAGACTAGGGTTCATCTTCAGAAAAGGATACTGAAACAAAAAAAAAAAAACCTTGTCTACCCCAAAGAGTAATGTAAAATGGTCACCACCCAAAAAGAATTCATTAAAGAACTTAAAAAAGACTCTAAAAATCAAATGAGGGAGACTGAGGAAAAATTAAAAAGAAAAATAAGAATATATAAGAAAAACAAGATTATGACAAGAAAACCAACCAATTAGAAAGGGAGATCCAGAATGTTAAGAAAGAAAATGCCTCCTTGAAAATCAGAATTGAGCAAGGAGATGCCAAAGAAGTTATAAAAGATGAAGAAATAAAAAATAATAAAACTAAATATTTCATACTCTTTTCTATTTTTTCATTTTTAAAATAAAATATAAAAAATGAAAAAATAGAAAAGAGTGTGAAATATTGTAGTATGAGGGCAGAGTTTATAATTTCAAAGAGGATCATATATGTGTCTGAAAGATTCGGAACCGCAAGATATAATGAATCTTCAAAGTAGGAGGCAGAAGAATCAAAGCATATCTTAGGCTCCACAGTAACCAACCCACAAACCAGCATCCCCATTTTGATATATTGATCAAAAGCTTCCAGGCCTAATAAGTCCGCCTCACAAGAGTAACCAGGAGGCCACAGAGAAGCACGATGGTATAAAGCGAAATCATATACATGCTTCCCCTCTATGGTAAAAAGATTACCCACTGGCCTCAAGTCCTTGTTTAGCACTCCTCAATCCTCAAGTAGGTCAGCTCTGCTACCGGCAGCTCCTGCTTCAGCTTCAGCTGTGGCTATAGTTGTAGCAGCCTCTGGCTCCAATGGAAGCTGTTTTTTACCATCCAGCTTCTGCGGGGGTGTAAGGTATGCCGGGGAAAGCACAGGTTCTTTCGATCTGCTTAAGCAAGGGAATCAAGGAGAAGGGGCCAACAAGCTTACTCCAATCCAACATACAAACAGCATTCAGTTCAGGGGAAAAAAGCCAAACTAGTCAAGGGCACTTGTTGACTAAGTGCTAAGGAGCCCATTTTTGGTTACCAACACAAATATCTCATTAGAAAAACAATAGATGTAGAGAACAGAACAAGAAGGGAAAGCATAAGAATAATTGTACCACTTTAAAGTTCTGACCCAAAAAAAATCTTGATACAATAATACAAAAAATAATCAAAGAAAATTGTCCTGAAGTATTATAACAAGAGGGGAAAGTAAAAATAGAGAAAAGACACTGCTCACCACCAGAAAAATATCCTACAAGGAAAACTCACAGGACTATTATAGTTAAATTCTGAAACCCTCAGAATAAGGACAAAATATTACAAGCAACAAGAAAAAACAATTTACGTATGATGGTACCACAGTTAGAAATCACATAAGACCTATTGTTGGTGACACTAAAAAATCTCAGGTCTTGGAATTCTCTCTATGTATGTATGTATGTATGTATGTATGTATGTGTGTGTATATATACACATACATACATATGTGTGTGTGTGTGTGTGTGTGTATACCCAGAAAAGCGAAGCATGATTTTGAATGAAAAAAAAATGGACATTTATTTGATCAACTGTCAGACATTCAGGGCTCTGTAAAAATAAAATAAAATTAAATAAATAAATAAATAAATTAAAAACCCTGAACTCAATAGAAGATTTGACATACAAGTGCCAAGAGAAATATAAGGTACGTACCAGTGACTAATTACAAAGGACTGAATAAGGTGAGAATGTATAGAAAATGTAAAACCTATGTCTAAGATTGTTACTAGTAATTAGGTAGCTTATAAGAAAGACTGGGGTAGACCTGAGTATGATATGACTTTAAAAAGTAAAACCATTCAAGAGCAGCTAAAAAGAGTAATTATCTTATATAATTGAGGTGCAAGAGGAAGAACCAACACAGAGGAATTAGATGGGGGAGGGGGGCTGTTAGTTCTGGAAACCTACTTTCATCAGGAATAGGTTTGAGAGGAAAATACATACATACATACATACATATACATATATATGTATATATGAATAAGTATAGAAGTCTTCTAAATTCAAAAAAAATAAAACTCTAAGAGGATAAGGAGGGGAGAGTAGATAAAGGAGAGATCTTTAGAGGGGAGGGTGAGGGAATAGGTTAAAAGGGGGTATAGAAGAGTGTTTAGATTTAGGGGAATGGGAGGGTAAGGGATGGACTGCTGGACTGCGGGTGGGTTAAGTAATCGGAGGGAAAGGTAGAAGGTAGAAGTAAATTAGTTAGAAGAGATAGGAAAAAAGAGATTATGCACAAACAAAAACTAGATTAAGAGTAGAATCTCTTAGAGAAAGCATATGTTTCTATAAGTATGTATGTATATGTATACATATTTACATATATACACATACATGTACGGCCATATCAATATCTGTATATAAATATATCTATGCTCAATTGTAGCCTTGGAGTGGCATGAAGGGAGGAAGAAGGGGAAAAAAAGAACAAGGTAAAAAGTCAGAGAACAAAAGAAAACCTACAAGGAAGCATAGAAAAGACAGGCAGATTTTAACTTAATACAGGGTATTTAATACAACGGTTTTCTTGAAATGATGTTATTGCTATATATTGTTCTGCTATGCGCATCACATGTTTTTCTTCTTTTCTTATTTTATATTTAAGTTTATAATGTTTCTTTTTCTTTTCTTATTATGTATTTAAGTTTTATCATTTGTCTAAAATAAAAAAATCAACAAAAGAAAAAACTAGATAGAGGATTTAAATCCTTTGGCATCATATATCAATATGTATAGTGTTTTCCTTCATTGATGATTACCGTAATCCAACCTTCCATATCATGTAAAGAATGTGCCTCCTCTGTTCACAAATATCTCAGTTGTGGAGGGTAAGTTTTCCCAGACTAAAGAGGAAGAATAGGACACATAAAATTTTATACAGTAGAAACTGTACAAGATGGTGCTTCTCCATTTGACATCGTTTGAAGAAGGGTCATTCAGAGATTCCTCAAAGTTTTCACTATGAATACGTTGGTCTTTTATTGGTTCAGTTTGCTATAGTTTTATTTTGACTAACAGGATTTCAAGATATTTTGAAAATTCAATGCTTTCCAAAGATCCTAGAATTATAGAATATGAGAGCTACAAGGGATATTCACAACCATCTAATCCAATCATCAAGTTTTAAAGATGAAGTAAATGAATCCTTGAGGGCTTAAGAGATTTGTCCAAATCCAATGTTTCTTTCATTACATCTCCCTGCGCCCTGAAATATTCCAGAAGATGGAGTGTTCTTTTTGCCTCCTTCAAAATGGTCATAATTCAAAGCAATTAGACCACAGAGTTAGGTTTATCTCTACATTCCCAAAGCTTCACTAATGTAACTCAGCTAACTAAAAAACACCTGTCTCTTCAGTTAGAATTTTAGGCCTAATTATATTAGTCATATTAGGGGTTTTCTTCTTGGTGAAATTAGCATGAAAGTCTATTGGTAGAGTGATGTCACTACATCACCTACAGAGCTCCCCTACTTTGACATTCAACTCTTTCTCAGGAGAGTAGAATCTAAGTTCCATCATGTTTTGAAATATATTTTGAAATTGTTATTTTTTTCCCTAGATGTTCTTCACCATTCCCCTCTCCAATGTTAAAGGTATGTTTCTGTTGATTTTTTTTTCTGAGCTCTTGTTTCTAGGTTCATTTGGTTCATCTGTATTATTTCTCTTCCCAAATTAGCATCACTGGCATATCTCATTGGCATGCTGCTTATTCCTTTTTCTGCTCAATCAAAGACCAACTTGGTTTCTTGCAGATTTTCTGAAAACTATGCATGTAACTGGATTGAAGGTACTTTCATCCTCATTTCAATTGTATTGTCTGTAAATGTGGGGTGATCTTTTTTTTAAATTTTGTCTCTCCTCCAACTGTTTGACAAATGCTTTGCACGCTAGATGCTTACTTAATATTTGTTAAATTAAACAAAATTTAAAGAGTATTATAGATCTGAATACATAAAGCCTCATTTGTTTGATCTCATTGATCTCACCATTTAGAATAATTCTGAGCACTGACCTGCACAGTACAAACAACACAAATCATTGAATTTAACATTTTCTTAGATAATTCTTAAAGTTGTATGGGCCACAGGGTTCAGCTAGCCCAACTTCTCACACACACACAAAAAAAAATTACAGGCATGCCTCAGAGAAACTGAAGGTTTGGTTCTGTTAAAGGAAGAACCCCAGGCCCCAAAAGAGGGACCCTAAATGAAGCAGAGCCTGATTCCAGATTACACAAGCGTTTATTCTCTGAGAAGAGCTGGCAAAAGAAAATCTGGAAAGAAGGAAGGACAGAGAGACAGACAGACAGAGAGAGAATTCAGTGGAATAATAGTGAGACAATAGAGTTTCTAGAGGCTTCTAGGTGAGTAGGGGAAGGGCGGGAGGGGTCAAGGGAGAAGACATCTGTAAACAAAATAAGCCAGGCAACAGGATATTTAGAAAGTTCTGAGTAAGGTCTTGAGGCTGCATCTGCTGATCAAAATTGCCCTTGAGTTGCTCAGGGCTGGTTCTATGGTTTCTGGCTGCTACAGGCATCTCCAAAGTCAGCTAAAGTTCACTCACAAAAGATCACTGGTATGTCAAGAAGTTTTGGGCTTCAGAAGTCTTTCGGACTGGCTGATTGTTGTGTAACTCTGACAGGTTAGCATAGTCAATACAAAGCCCATATTAACAGTTCCAAATCAGCACAACAAAGAAAAAATTACAATAAAGCAAGTTTTTTTTTGTTTCCCAGTGGACATAAAAGTTATGTTTATACTATGCTGAAATCTATTAAAAGTTCTATAGTATTATGTCTAAAAAATGTACATACTTTAACTTTGAAAATACCTTTTTTCTTTTATAATATTTTTTTCTTTTGGGGAAATTTTAAAATTTAATATTTTTAGTTATAAACATTGATTTCCACAACATTTTGAGTTACAAATTTTCTCCCCATTTCTACTCTCCCCCCACTCCAAGATGGCATATATTCTGATTGCCCCTTTCCCCAGTCTGCCATCCCTTCTCTCACCCCACTCACCCACCCTTATCCCATTCCCCCTTACTTTCTTGTAGGGCAGGATAGATTTCTATACCCCATTGCCTGTATATCTTATTTCACAGTTGCATGTAAAAACAACTTTTTTCCGTGTATTTGTTTTTAGAACTTTGAGTTCCAAATTCTCTCCCTTCTTCCCTCTCTATCCACCCTTCTTCAGAAGACAAGCAATTCAACATAGGCCACACATGTATCATTATGCAAAACATTTCCATAACAATCATGCTGTGAAAGACTAACTATATTTCCCTCCATCCTATCCTGTCTCCTTTATTCAATTTTCTCCCTTGACCCTTTCCCTTTTCAAAAGTGTTTGCTTTTGATAGCCTCCTCACCCCATCTGTCCTCCCTTCTATCATCCTCCGTCACTTATCCCCTTCCCCCCTACTTTCCTCTAGGGTAAGATACTCAATTGAGTGTGTATGTTATTCCCTCCTTAAGTCCAATCTGATGAGACCAAGATTCACTCATTCCCTTTCACCTGCCCCCTCTTCCCTTCCGATACAACTGCTTTTTCTTGCCACTTTTATTATGTGAGATAATTTACCCTATTCTATCTTTCTCTTTCTCCCTCTCCCAATATATTCCTTTATTACCCCTTAATTTTATCTTTTTTTAGATATCATCCCTTCATATTCAATTCACCCTGTGCCTTCTCTCTCTCTCTCTCTCTCTCTCTATCTATCTATATATATATATATATACACACACACATATATTCTCTTCAACTACCCTAATACTGAGAAAGGTATCATGAATTACACACATCATCTTTCCATGTAGGAATGTAAACAAAACAGTTCAACTTTAATAAGCCTCTTATGATTTCTCTTTCCTGTTTACCTTTTCATGCTTCTCTTGATTCTTGTATTTGAAAGTCAAATTTCCTATTCAGCTCTGGTCTTCTCACTGAGAAAGCTTGAAAGTCCTCTATTTTATTGAAAATCCATATTTTGCCTTGGAGTATTATAATCAGTTTTGCCGCATGGGTGATTCTTTGTTTTAATCCTAACTCCTTTGACCTCCAGAATGTCATATTCCAAGCCCTTTGATCCCTTAATGTAGAAGCTGATAGATCTTATGTTATCCTGATTGTGTTTCCACAATACTCAAATTGTTTCTTTCTGGCTGCTTGCAATATTTTCTCCTTGACCTAGGAACTCTGGAATTTAGCTACAATATTCCTAGGAGTTTTCTTTTTGGGATCTTTTTCAAGAGGCCATCAGGGGATTCTTTCAATTTCTCTTTTACCCTCTGGTTCTAGAATATCAGGGAAGCTTTCCTTGATAATTTCTTGAAAGATGATGTCTAGGCTCTTTTTTTTGACCATGGCTTTCAGATTGTCCAGTAATTTTTAAATTATCTCTCCTGGATCTATTCTCCAGGTCAATGGTTTTTCCAATGAGATATTTCATGTTGTCTTCCATTTTTTCATTCTTCTGGTTCTGTTTTATATTATCTTGATTTCTCATAAAGTCACTAGCTTCCACTTGCTCCATTCTAATTTTTAAGGCAATATTTTCTTCAGTGGTCTTTTGGACTTCCTTTCCCATTTGACTAATTCTGCCTTTTAAGGCATTCTTCTCCTCATTGGCTTTTTAGAGCTCTTTGGCCATTTGGGTTAGGCTATGTTTTAAGGTGTTATTTTCTTCAGTATTTTGGGGAGTTTCCTTTAGCAAGTCGTTGACTTGTTTTTCATGATTTTCTTACATTACTTTCATTTCTCTTCCCAATTTTTCCTCTACCTCTATTACTTGATCTTCCAAATCCTTTTTCAGCTCTTCCATGTCCTGAGACCAATTCATATTTTTCTTGGAGGCCTTTGATGTAGGCTCTTTGACTTTGTTGACTTCTTCTGGCTGTATCTTTTGATCTTCTTTGTCATCAAAAAAAAGATTCTATAGTCTAGGTCTGAGTCCTTTTATGCTGCTTGCTCACCTTCCCTGCCAGTTACTTGACTTTTGAGCTTTTGGTCAGAGTATGGTTGCCTTCAGAGTGGAGAGTGCTTTTTCCCAAGCTTTAGGGTTTTTTTGCTGCTGCTTTCAGAGCTACTTTCATTCTGAGACGGTATGATACTACTCTCCTGGCCTGTGCTGTGGTCTGTGAATACAAGCACTCTTTTCTGTAGTGTAGCTAACAGGAGGACTCCTTCTCCACAGTCACCACAAGCTCTGTCTTAGCAGTGCTCCTCCTCTTCCAAGAACTGCCAAAAAGGACCGTGACCCAGATCTAAGCAGAGAAAAGCAAGAGAACCCTGTGTCTGCACCAGCAAAGTACTCCCTGCACTCCTGCTCTGATCTGCCACTTGATTCTTCCCACCGTGTGGGCCTGGCACCAAAAGCAGCTGCAGTACCACCTCCACTGCCCCCAGGGCTGGGAACAGACCATGCACTTCTCTCACCCAGATCCAACAGTTTTCCCACTGACCTGCTCTGTTGTCTTTGGTGTTTGTGGGTTGAGAAGTCTGGTAACTACACCACAGCTCAGTAATTCAGGGCCTTAAGGCTTGTTTTGCATGGTCTACTCTGGCCTGGTCTGTCCTGGCACGTCCCACACTGGACTGTGTTCCTCTCCCCGTACGGTGCGAAAGTCCCTTCCCAGTGACCATCCAGGCCGACTTGGGCTGGGGAGTTGTTTCCCTCTGCTATTTCACAGATTCTGTAGGTCTAGAATTTGTTGAGAGTCATTTTTCATAGGTGTTTGGAGGGGTTTGGGGGAGAGCTTAAGCTAGTCCCTATTTTCCAGCTGCCATCTTGGCTCCACCCCAGATTTAGACCAAAAAAAGTATTGCTAAAAAAAATGCTAACCATCATCTGAGCCTTCAGCAAGTTGTAACCTTTTTTGCTTGTGAAGGTTTGCCTTGTTGTTGATGGCTACTGACTGATTAGGGTGGTGGTTGTTGAATGCTGGGATGGCTGTGGCATTTTCTTAAAATAAGGCAACAATGAAGTTTTGATTGACTCTTCCTTACACTTGAACACTGAGGTGTCATTGGTCGGTTATTAATTGTTCTAATTTCAATATTGTTATGTCTCAGGGAATAAGGAGACCCAAAGAGAGGGAGAGAGATGGGAACAGTGGTCCATGAAGCAGTCAGAACATACACAACATTTAAAAATTAAGTTCAAAGTCTTATATGGGAGTGATTAGTGGTATCCTAAAACTATTATAATAGTAACATCAAAGATCAGTGATCACAGACCATGGTAACAAATATTATAATAATAATGAAAAAGTTTGAAATATTGTGAGAACTACTAAAATGTGACACAGAGACATGATATGAGAACATTCTGGTGGAAAAATGTTTCTGATAGACTTGCTCAACACAGGATTCCCGGAAACCTTCAATTTCTTAAAATAAAAAAAAAAATGCAGCATCTATAAAGTGCAATAAAGTAAAGCACAATAAAATAAGGTATGCCTGTATTATTCTTTAAAACAGTTCTAAAAGATGACCATTAAGTGTCTAGTTGATAATTTCTGATAATAGGAGACAGTAATATGTCTAAAAAGACAATTCAACTTACAGAAAGGCCTATTAAAGTATCCTTTCTCTTACTAAGACAAAATCTGTCTCGTTCTAAGTCCCCTGGAGAAGCACAAAGTCTAATTGGCTCTCCGCATGAGAGCTCTTCAAATATTTGAAGCTATCTCTCTTGTTCTCTCTAACTCTACACTGAATATTTGCAGTTCTTTGACCATCCTTCATGGAATATCCTTCAGTATTTTGGATAGTCTCTACTCAAGACGTTTTGGTTTTTAAAAAGTCCCCTTTAAATGTGGTTTACATGTAGACATTGGGTATAATGATAAAAGGCAGGAAAATCAATTAATAGTAAAAGAAGAGGGAAAAAGAGTGTTACCTCATCTTTCAGTACTCAAGTTTCCATGTCAATATTTATCTCATGGTGGGGAACTAAATAAAGTAACTATGCATGAATCTTTACTAGAATTTATTTTTTAATTTTTTTTTGCTTTGGTCTTTCTCCCACCCCCCATAACATAGTATATTATAAACCTATTCTGTACAAATTGTTATTCCTTTTTAATACATAATAAAGTTATCATGTATTTTTTTTCCTTTTTTTCTTCCTTCTCCCCCACTATCCTAAAGAGGGCTACCATTAGACACAAATGTGTGTGTGTGTGTGTAAAATCATTCTATACATATTTCTGTTTATCAGTTCTTTCTCTGGATGCAGATAATATCTTCCTTCATGTCTTTTATAGTTAAATTGGGTATTTATAATAGTGAAAATGATTTATTCACTCAAAGTCGTACTTAAAACAATATTGCTATTACTGTATACAGTGTCTCTTGGTTCTGCTGATTTCACTCTTCATTATTTCATGCACATCTATTCATGTTTTTCTAAGATCATCAAATTCATCATTTCTTATAGCAAAGTAGTATTCCAATATCATTATGTACCACAACTTGTCCTGCCATTCCTCAGTTGATGGATATCCCAACAATTTCCAGTTCTTTGCCACTAAAAAGAGAGCTGATATAAATGTTTTACAACATATAGATTCTTTTCCTTTTTCCCTAAGCACCTTTGGAAATAAGACCTAGTAATGGTATTGCTCAGTTAAAAGGTATAGGCAATTTAATAACTCTTTGGGCATAATTCCAGATTGTTCTCCAAAGTGTTTGGATCATGTCACAATTCTGCCAACAATGAATAAATGTCCAAATTCTTCCACACCCTCTCCAAAATTTGTCACTTTTCTGTTCAATCATTTTAGCCAAGTTGATAGCAGTAAAATGGTATCTCAAGGTTTTTAGTTTGCATTTCTCTAATCAATAACAATACAGAACATTTTTATCTGAGTATAAATTGCTTGATTTCTTTATCTACAAACTTCCTGTTCATAACCTTTGACCATTTATCATTTGGGGAACGGCTCATATTATTATAGATTTGACAAAGTTCTTTATACAGTTGGATTATGAGACCTTTATCTGAGAAACTGTCTATAATTCCCCCCTCCCCAATTTTCTGCTTTCCTTCTAATCTCTGCTACATTTGTTTTATTTGTACAAGACCTTTTTAATTAAATGTAACTGAAATTATCAATTTTATACCTTATTCTGCTTTCTATCTTTTGTTTATTCATAAATTGCTCACCTATCCATAAGTACGATAAGCAATTTGTTCCATGTTCTTAATATCTCTTTTTATATCTAGGTCAAGTATCCATGTTGACCTTAATCTTGGTAAACTGTGTAAAATACCGGTCTATACCTAATTTATGCCATACCACTTTCTAATGTTCCTAACAATTTTTACCAAATAATTAATTTGTATCCCAAAATTATAAATCTCTACATTTGTCAAATGTATATCTACTCCTATATATCTACTCTATTCTACTGACCTACCAGTACCAGATTGTTTTGATAATTACTGCTTTGTTATATAGTTTAAGATCGGGTACTCTAAAACCTCCTTCCTTTATATTTTTTCCCATTATTTCTTTTTGATATTCTTGACTTTTCGTTCTTCCAAAAATGTTGTATAATTTTTTTTTCTAATTCAGTAAAATATTTTTTGGTATTTGAATTGGGATGACATTGATATATAAATTAGGCAATATTGTCATTTTGATTATATCTGCCCTGTCTACCCATAAACAATTAATATTTCTCCAAATATTTAAATCTGATTTTTTTTTACAAAAAAGTTTGTTTTTATAATTTTGTTTATAAAGTTCCTGTGTTTGTTTTAGCAGGTATATTCCCAGGTATTTTATACTGTCTAGAGTTATTTAAATAGGATATCACTTACTATTTCTTCTTTCAGGGCTTTGTTTGTGATATATAAGAATGCTGATGATTTATTTGGATTTCCTTTATATCCTGTTACTTTGCTAAAATTATTGTTTCAACTTATTTTTAGCTGAGTCCTTGGGATTTTCCAAGTATATTATCATATCATCTGCAAAAGGGATAGTTTTATTACTTCATTCCCTATTCTGATTCTTTCTATTTCTTTTTCTTCTCTTATTGCTATTTCTAGGATTTCCAATATAATGGTAAATAATATTGGTGACAGTGGGCTTTCTTGTTTCACACTTGATCTTACTGGGAAGACCTCTAGTTTATCCCCATTACAAATAATGTTTGCTGTTTGTTTTAGATAATTGTTTTTATCAATTTAAGGAAAAATCCATTTATACCAATAGTTCCAAGTGTTTTGAATAAGAATCACTGTTGTATTTTGTCAAAAGCTTTTTGTTTTACATCTATTGATATAATCATGTGATTTTTTTTACTTTTATTGTTGATAAAATAAATTATGTTAATAGTTTTCCTTATGGTAAACCATCCTTGCATTCTTAATATAAATCCCACTTGGTCATAATGTATAATATTTGTAATACATTGTTTTAATCTTGTAGCTAGTGTTTTGTTTAAGATTTTTGCATCCCTACTCATTAATGAAATTGGTATATAATTTTCTTTCTCTGCTTTTGCTCTTCCTAGTTTAGGTATCGATGTCATATTTGTTTTATAAAAGGAGATTGGTGGAATACCTTCTTTGCCTATTATTCCAAATAATGTATTTAATATTGGAATTAGTTGATCTTTAAATGTTTGATAGAATTGTAAATCTGTCTGATCCTGGTGCTTTTTCTTAGGAAGCTCATTTATAGCCAGTTCAATTTCTTTTTCTAAAATAGAAGTTTTTGGATGTCCAAGATAATGGAAGCTTTTAATCAGAAAGTATACATCAGGGATTCTTAACGTGGGTATGTATGTGGGTGTGTATGTGTATGATGGAGCCCTTTCATGGCATGTTGAAATATATGTATTTTTAAATGATAGTGTTTTTAACAAAAGAAAATACATAGGATTACAACAAAAACCAATAATGGTGAAGTATTAAAACCTATGTAAACATAAACATATTTGGTTGTATCTCTTTCTCTATGTGTATATATATATATATACATTACATATTACATACAATTATATATACATTATATACAAATATATACATTACAATTACATACAATACATACATTACAAATATATATATATTTGTAAATATATCATATGTGTATGCACACATAAGACATATTACACACACACACACACACAAACACACACACACATACACAGATTCACAAACCCCAGGTTAAGAGCCCCTCCTCAGATGAGGATATATAAAATAAGCTCATTATTTCCTCTAACAAATAGATTTGCTTTTCCACTTGTTAGGCATATATCTGCATATCACTTTTCTTGGAATTTTAACTACTGACTATTGAAACAATTACAATACAAACTGCAGGAAGGCTTTTTTATTTTATTAACATTTGATAATTATAAAACAGGGCATGTAGCTTCTTGAACTGTTCTGGCAAACTTGCCTCTTTTTTGAGACCTTTTTTAATTACGTTAAGACTTATTTCAAATCTGATTAAATTTAAAATGTTATTCAAACCATGTTATTTGCAGGATCCCAACTGAGTGTCAGTTAGTCTAGGCTCATGAAGAAATATGTAGAAAGTGTGGAACATTTAGTTGTTAATCCTGGATATCCCATCATAGTTTCTGATAGTTTGAGTGGATGAGAGTAGCTCACTTTTAAGGTAGTGATTAGGTTTCATAGAGAAAGATTTACTGTAACTAAAGATACTTCCAGTTTCCATAGGAAGAAGAAATTGAAAAACAACCGTGCTTTGGGCTGCACAGAACCCTATTCACCCATGAAGTAGTATGGAGTCCTGTGAAGGTACAAATGTGCCATTGAGAATTGCTTAGCTCTCTAAGTGTTTGCTACAGATTACTGGGACTCTTAAGAGCAAAATCCTTAACCTCAGGTAGATGAACAGCCTTTTCCAAGTAAGGTAAACCACACAATATGTTCATTTATTTCAATATCTTATAGTCAAATTCTTTAACCACTCTTAGTTTGCAAATATAGTCAGATATTCTTCTCTACACAGTCAAAAAAGAAAAAAAAATGTTTTCAGCAACATTGTTGAACCCCCAAAATGTAATAGTATCGAAACCAGCCCTGAATATGTTGTCCCTATGATGGACTGGCCACTATGGATAATGTGGATGCAGCACTCAGTAGGTTCTTGCTTTTGGTCTCCCCATCATACAAAATGTCAGATGGAGTGAAAACATCAACTCAGTTCTTGTTAAAGCACATGTCCCTATCTTTGAAACTGACTTAAGATGGAGTCACAAGAATAATCATCCAAAAACAGACACCAAAAGGCATTGTGTATACAGGAGAAACGGCACATACAGCCTTGTAGGGCTGTCACTTGCCAATAGAAAAAAAAGCATTTAATTCACTTATTTGACAAATTTATTTATTTGTTGTGAATGTAGTAACTATGAAAAGTGTTAACATGGTAAAATGTGTTTTAGGGCCAGTAAAGTTTGTTGTTTATTTCATGTCTACTTAATTGCCAATATAAATTTGTTGCATTACTTCCTTTTCCCCTGGGATTGGGCAGAAGTAAGGCCCTCTTTCCTCCTGTACCAAATGAGATCTCCCAAAAAAAAAAAATGAATATGCAAGGGGTAAAAAGAACACTCCTAGGATTTGTGGCTCTGTATTACATACTAGACTAGAGCATCCTGGCCAGAGGACTCCAATACCCAGAAGATCTCTTTCATGCCTTCCTGCAGAATGACTTGGAGTCTCTGTTACTACAATTACCTCATCTTACCCACAAGTAGGGTGACTTCTGCAGTAATATTTTACAATACTTTTAGTGAGTGAAATGTATTAAATGTATTCACTCTTCTGGATCATCCTTTAAGCAATCACTTGTTTAATAACTCATAAATTAACAGAGGTCATGGTAAACAAAGCACTTTTCACAACAACCTGGATAAAGACTATAAGTACTAATATCCCATTAAATGGGTGAAGAAATTGATGCTATGGAAGGCTAAGTGACCTCTTCAGGATTATATTGAAAGCATCTGTGGTTAGATCTAAAACCAGAATAATTTAAGAATTACAGACTGAGAACATAATATAATCCCCCACATTATACAGATGAGGCATTTAGGCCAAAGAAAGGCTGGATAAATTGCCCAAGGTGACATAGTAAGCAACAGATTTGAATAGAGGCACTCTGACTCCTAAGCCGAGGCACTTTCCATTACACCATAAGTACTCTTTGTACTTAGGCTACAAGTCCTCTTGATTTAGTATCTACTCAGTTATATACATGAACCCAGAATGATACTTGAAATCCATCTTTATATATGCTTTCTATGACTTAAATTAGCAGTAGTAGAATGTAAAAGGGAGTTAATAAAATTTCATAATTAGAAAAGTCAAGTGATGAGTGAGTTACAAAGGATGAGTTGCTGCTGTTTTAATTTTAGAATATGTATAGCTTGGCTTAGGAGAAGTTCATTGGAGAAATGCAAAGAACACTTAACTAGGGATAGGGACAGATGATGCTGGGGTGCTTGGGTGCCTGTGCTTGAAGCCCAATTCCAAGATCACATTTCTCTCTAACCTCAAAACACAATCCCTGGCAGATTCTCCCCAGCACAAGGACACTATGCCTAACAATTACTCATGAGTGGGCCCCAGCAAAACACTCAGTAGGAATTATTAGTTTGAACTGGCTTTGTACTAGCTCATAAAGATATTCAGTACCTACTGGGCTATCTATACTAACTCCCTACCTCATTATATGCATCCTGGACTCCTCATTATGTGTATCCTACACTTTAGACATATCCCTACATCTATCTTGTCAAACAAGACATTGATTGGTGGCAGACTGAGCAATCTTCAGTAGGCGCTGACCACTAGCTAACTCAGTGACTCAGCAACATAGCAGACTTAAAAACCACACCTCCCCGTGCCCCCTACCCCTTGGGCTTTTTCTGGTAAACTCTGGGTAAATCGCCTATGCCATAGATACAAAAAGTGCATGTTCCTTTAAGAACTAACCACTTCTTAGCCAGTCCCTAATCCTGCCCCTGCATCACTCAGCATATTTGGCACATGTTTTACTATAGTTGATCCTATATAAACTTTAACTGTACCCCTTTAAGGTCAAAGATTCCTTAAGAACTTTTGCCAACTGGAAAGTACAAAAATAAATCTTTGCCAACTTGACTTAAAGAATGCTTGAGTCTGGGAATTCATTCCAGACGAAACTGTCCAATACTCTGGTCCTTGAGGGGTCCTTGAACCCCCCTCAAATAGCAACAATGGCACCCCCCCTTGAGACTACTGTCCATTACTAGAAAGCTATCTGTCCCAGTTTGGAGGTTAGGGTGCCCACTGGGTTCCTCTTCAGGCTCTGTGTGAGCTTGAAAAAGTAATTTCCTCTGCTTTTGTTTCTGTACCTATAGGGTGAAGGGTTTGGGCTAGATGAACTCTAAGGTGCCTTCAGGTTCTAAAATTCTCTGAATCTTTCCTTCAAGCTGCCATTTTATCCTACCAACCTGTGGATAACTTTAAAAAGTAGTGAGATGAAAAGGTGCAAGATTATTTTGGTCTTCTCGGAAACCAGAGCTTCACACATCTGACAACGCTTTAATCAGGACACTATTTCCATTTTTAGTTTGGCAGCTAATTTGCTAGTGTTGTGAAGTAAAGCAGTGTTAGAAAATATTCATTTTGATGTTTGTTTCGTGTCTGTGTAAGGCTTTATCTAGAATTCCCAAGTGCAGCAGATTACTGCCCCTTGTATAGCCATCTGTCTGGTGGCTTCCTATGATAGAAGGTGCCTCTAATTTGGCTCAAATTCAAGACACTTGATGGGAGCAGTTCCAGGAAGTTCAAAATCTAAAGATAGTGGTTAGCTGTCTTCATCATAAAACAGGGGGACAAGGTAGATTTTCTCTGATGAAAATACAGCACTAAAGCAAAGGGACTTTGATGCTGACAGATACGGAAAATATAGATAGGGATATGGAGAGATGGGTAAAGAAAAAAGGTCTCACAGCCCCACATTTTCCTTTCATTGTTTCACTGGCCAAGGAAAGAGGGCCTTTCTGCAATAACAAAGTCAGGAAAGCTTAACTAGGTGGGTAGAGAACAATTCTCTTGCCTCCTTTTAATCTTAGGCTTTGTTCTTACTCAAATTCATTTGCATCTAAGCCTGAGAAGAATTTAGGAATGAATGTCTACCCTCTGTTAGTGAGATAGCTGTATAGAAGTATCCACCCAGACTTATCAATCTAAGAGTAAAAGCTCAACCCTAGCCTGATAAGCAGAGTATTTTTAGCTGGGTTAAAGTTCCAGCATTTAATACAATGCCAGGCAAAGTGTACCCTTGCCAAAAAGACTATTTTATGGAGAATTTACACAAGGCAAACATTCACATGAAGGTCAGAAGAAGCAATACAAGGACACTCTCAAGGTCTCTCTTAAGAACTTTGGAATTGATCACGTGACATGGGAGACACTGGCACAGGACGGACCACTTAGCATGGTGTGCCCACATCAGAGAAGGTGCTGTGCTTTATGAGCAAAGCAGAACTGAAACAGCCCAAAGGAAACACAGGACGTGCAAATTTAGAGTATCCACCCCAAATATTCACATGGACTATTTTTGCCCAACCTGTGGTAGCGCATTCCAAGCTCATATTGGTCTGATCAGCCACAGTTGCACACACTGAAACTTGACGCTAACATAGTGATGTCATTTTGGGCCTCTTCGAGAATGAAAGACAACAACCACCAACCAACCAACAATGCCTGGCACATAGTGCTTAACACATGTTTATTAATTGATTAAGTTTGATGCCTTTTGCTTAAGAAAGATCAGCTTACTGCATCTGTGAGAGGTTCTAACCTCTTTGATGAAACACTAGAAAAAAAAAATACTTGGTTTCTAATGCACATCTGGTCACTGGTGGATGTTCCTCTCCCCCATTGCTTTTCCCCCCTCTTTACTTATAAGACAGTACCCCAGCCAGAAGCTTTTGTTGCTCCCGGAAATGCAAACCATCTCATTTCTCACTTGGCTTCACTACTTTGGAAATTCTCTGACTTTTCCACTATGCCCCAGGAAATTTATTATTGGGAAAACATCATTTTGCAAGATCCCATCAGCCTTGGGATTGCTACCTCATCAACTCCCTTAGTCCCTCTGATTAGAGGGTGGAGCCATGAACTCCAAAGGTTCTATTTAAAGAAGCAGCTCAGCACAAATTATCTCATTTCTCCCCTGGCTGCATTACTTTATTTACTGACTTTTCCACTATGCCCCAGGGACAGATTACCTACCAAGGCTCTCAACCCTCTCCCATTTTTCAATTCTTTTTATATGCTGTCTTCTCTCTTTAGACTGTAAGCTCCTTGGGGGCAGGAACTATCTTTTGCTTTTTCATATTTGTATCCTGAGTGCTTAGCACAGTGCCTGGCACGTACAAGGGTGCTAATAAATGTTTGGTGACTGACCTAATAGAGTCCAGAGTGGGGCAGGTGGATGGAGAATAAAGCTCCTGGCTTCTAAATCTTAGGTATTACCCAAGTTTAAATTCCTTTAAAACCTAAGCCAGAAAGGACTTGGGTACCATCTAACTCTAAATTATGAGTGTCATCTGCAACAAAAGGCTCTAATCTCTAGCCTAGCAAATGCAAAATAAGAGACTGTTAGGTAGGAAGAGACAGGAAAACAAAGACTGCTACTCAATCATTTATATTAACTGGGTATTTCACCTCTGACTAACATGCTTTTCTGTCTGCTCTTACATATGCTTAGCTCTAACCATTATGGCATAGAATAAAGATGAAATGACATGTCTGATGAACCAATAGTCTCAAGTAGAACTTACAACTTCTTTATTTTGTTTTTAAATAAAGTAGAGAACCAAGACAGTTGGTTTTACTGCTGATCATTTTGCATGATGAATGCCAGTTGTGTCTTAGGTTGATAGAGATTAGCTTTTATTCATTATCTTTATCTTCTGTTTTTTTGCTTTTCAAAAGGTGCCACCAGATAAAGGGGCTTTATAAATACACATAATATTACAGATATAAATACACATAATATTACAGATATAAATAATACTAAAAGGGATATGTATGTGTCTGAATGGAACGGATAATTATGAAGACTTCACAGGGTATGTCTAAGGGAGTAGGAGAGGTTTGGGATTTGGCCTTGTGATTCTGGAAGGTCAGGGCCTGGAGCTGTGGGCATGCCTTTCCCCCTCTCTCTCAGATGTTAGAAGATAATGAACTTCCTGTGAGCTATTTGTTCTCTGCTCCAGGAAGGTCTCTCCTCCCCCCCCACCCCATTTATTCTCCTAGACTTTCAGAGGCCACCCCAGCAGTTGAGTTCCAATAGGGAAAACCTGAACAACCTTGGTCCTCTGTCTAGTTTTCATGCCTAGACTGTAAGCCCACCTCTCAGCCAATGGTAAGAAGGGATAGAGATGGGTGGGAATCTTTTCATTAAGAGTATAAATTAAGGCAGATTCCCTTTTACCTCACCTCCTCCATTATGGAGGTGTGCCCAAATCTTGCAAGGTTTGTAAAATAAATTTACTTTGTTTCTCCTAAAGATGTCTCTCCTATTATTTGAAAATTCTTTCCCAGACATGTCCTAGGTTGGTGGAGAGACCAAGACTTTGCCTCCCAGGTATTACCTTCTGGCTCTTCACTTGCTTCCTTCCTTGAACAGTAAGCTTGACTTTCCTTTGCAAAAAATCAAATTTATGTTTTCTTTGGGCTCGGTTTCATTTACATGTTAGGTAATAATAATAATAATAGCTAATATTTACGTAGTTCTTACTGTATGCCAATGTGTGCCAAGCATTGTACAAAGTGCTTTACACTGATTATCTCATGAAATCCTCACAACAACATTGGGAGGTTTCCTCATTTTGCAGATGAGGAAACTGAGACAAGAATACTTTAAGTGACTTGCCCGGAGTCCCACAGCTAGATTTGTACACCTAGGATTTTGGCAATTCATAACTCCTAAGTTAAAGATCTTTCAGACACAGAGGCTTCAATCTCCCCCAAGACTTCCATATAAAAGGAAAAGACCTACTTTTAGCATGACTTTACCATAAGTTATTCATTAGTGGGATAGAGTATCTCTGACTAAAGAGCTTCCAGCCTGCCTTTATTTGGAGAATTCACTAAAGCAGTATACGATAGCAGTTCAGAGATGAATGGCTTGTGCTAGGTTGGTGAGGGTAGTGACTGCTGCTATCATAGTTATGTTTGTCATTGTGCAGAATCCAGCACCAAAACAAGGGTTATTGCATGTATGCACTATTAAGGGCAAAATATATGAAGTAGGTGTGCAGAGATAAATAAATTTGCATCTTCACTCTTCTCTCTTGGTTTTTCCCTGGATAAAAGACAGGGTGAAAGCAAGGGCTTTGGGTGCTGACACAACAAATGCTAATAAAGGCAGGAAAGTGACTGGTTATTTGGAAGATCAACAACCCTGACTTCTTAAATTGATCTCTCCCTCTTACACTAGAAAAAAAATAGCATCAAAGTAAAAGGGCTTTGCTCTCAATGGGTATTCTAAATAAAGCCAGTAGCAGAGGCTCTGCGGCTGGAGAACATCACCACTCCACAAGTGTACTTTTTGTTACTCTGTTAATATGCTTGTTAAATCAGAGGGGATATCAGAAAGATTTAATCTTGAATTAAATTCTGGTTTAAATTAAATACTAGATGCTGGCATATAAAGAAAAATAAGACTAATTTTAGTCCCGTGGTTCTTAGCATCTTTTTTTTTAGCTGATTATGGTGACCCTAAATCAAGAGCTATCATCCTTTCTATCTCTGAGTGAGTTCCTAACTACTATACTTGGGCAGATGGGACCTACTGAGATGACCCCGAAACTATCAAGAAGAAACAGCTGCCATCAGAGAGTATGCAGCCCCCCAACCTCCAGGAGCTATCTCTGATCAGTGGAGCAACTTCTGCCACAAAATCATCTGACCTCAATGGAGTAATAGCTTGCAAGGCTACCCTGCCAAGAAGACACTAGGAGACTGAAGTAATAATGCACACAGCTGATAGTAGGTGCCCAGTAAATACTACAGAAGTCCCACGGAAATGCACAACCCTCAGAGAACTTGCCTAGTGAAAGCAGCATATTGATATCACCACATACATTGCTGTGCATCTGAGACACAAGCTGCCCCTCCACATGTGTGCCCTGGCTGTGCTTGTTCCCTATGTGTGAACTCCTCATGTGCATGCTCTCTAACTGCCTTTGTTATGTATATTTATCAGTGGCCCATTGTTTGGTGTTGCATTTTGGCCAGAGGAAAACCTCATTGTTTCTCTGCAATTATCTCAATAGCATTTATTCTTCATAATATTAAACTTCTGTGTGCAGTGTAGTACAACACTCATTTCTTAAGCCTGGGAAATTCTGACAGGCACTAGAAAAGGTGCAAAATGGCACAAGCCCTAACCTTAAGGAACTTACAGTTTAGAAATGGAATGAGACCAACAAGACAGATGCCTTGGTGAACAGGGTAGTGCTGTAGCCACTTACTATATCATTATTGGATGGAACTGAGGTCGTATTACCTGAAGTTAGAACTGAAAGAAAGAAAGAGAGGATTTTAACAGGTAGAGAAATGGAAGGAGACAATTTCAGGCATTGGGAATAGCCTATGCAAATATCCAAAGTCTGGAGACAGTAAGGCATGACCATGGAATAGCAAACATTAAATTGATGGGATTGTAGAGTACATGGAGAGTAGCAAGAAGTAAGCCTGGAAATGTAAGTTGGGATTGGCGTTGAGGCATTGCTAGTTTGGGGACCATTCACATATCTAGATAAGGAAAAAACTGTTCATTTATGTCTTACTCTTCATGACCTCATTTGGGGTTTTGTTGGCAAAGATGTCAGTGTTATTTGCTATTTCATCCTCTAGCTAATTTGACTGATGAGGAAACTGAGGCAAGGAGAGTCAAGTGACTTGCCCAGAACCACACAGCTAGTAAATGTCTAAGGCCAGATCTGAATTCAGGTCTTCCTGACTCCAGGCCCAGTGCTCTATCCACTGAGCCACCTAGGTAGCTATGCTGTGTGTCTTTAGGCAAATTAATTATTCTCTCTGGACCTTAGTTTTCTTATCTTTAAAATGAGGAGGAACTGAAATGATTAATCACTAAGATCTCTTCTAGCACTACATCCATGATCTCTGATGCTTCTTTTCTTTCCCTTCTTACCTATTATCAGATTTAATGGAAGATACAAATAATAGTTATATAGGATAAAAAGGTATGCATAGGTCAGGATTTGCACAGTTAAAAGGAATACTTAACATCTCTCTGAGCACAAAAGCATTAAGGCATCAGAGTAAATATAAATATGAACTGCTATAATTACTCTATTTCAATCCAGGATTTCCCACCTCCATACTTTTGCAAATATGGTTCACAAGTTCTATAATATCTTCTTCTCTGTCAATGAAAACCTTTTAAGGCTAAGTTTAAATCTCATCAATACCAGCTTTCCAGTATTTCTCCCATTCATCCCTTTTCCTTTCACCAATTCTGTTTAGTTCTATCAATTGCCATCATTGAAATTCAGCCCCTTGGTGTCTCATGTTCGCCTTATGATAGTTTTCTAATTTCTCTTTCCTACCTCTACTCCTTCCTGTGCTCCAAAACGTCATATACGCAACTAATATACTAAGTCTACTAAGGAAGAATTTGATTATGTTGCTCAAAACCTTCAACGTCTACTCATGATAACCGAATTAAATTCAAATTCCTTTTAGAGGCCTACTTTGGCCTCCCACATTCTGGTTCTCACATGTTTAGTCTCAATTCTTAGTTAGCCTTACCTTCTATCACTTCATTTCATGTATTCCACAGTCCTTTAATCCTAGACTGTTCGTCACTGTTAACTTTCACATATTCCTCATAGAATTGGTATGAGGAAAGCACTTTCCAAATGTTAATGCAAAACCCCCTACAAATATTAATGTATTTAAGTATCAGATTCATCAGCAACAGAAAGATATATGGAGAGTGTAGCTCAGATGCAGCATGTGAATAATAAATCACAGGAAAAGCAACCTAAGTATATCTTCAGAGAGAAGGATGACCAAAAACAGGAGGCAAGTTGCTTATGTACCCAAAATAAGATATAACCAGTGGTCCATATATTCCACTGGTTCCACTTGACACAAAATGTCAAGAGACCTGGAGAAAGACCCCTAGGAAAATAGTTAGAAACCTTGTGGAGAATGTGGGGGAAGTCATAAACACAAGTTGTAAAATACGACAAGGTACGGCCAACTCGTGAGCAGAAACATGAAAAGTTGATATAACTGTGAGCTATTATACTCAAAAATTAGTATAACTGTGAGCTATGTGAGTGTTAACTTGTGAACTCAATCAAATATTATGATTTCCCATCTTTCTGACTTTGCACGGCTCTCAATTCCCAGAATATGCTTCCTTCTCATCTCTGCCAATTAAAATCCTCAAAAGCCATTTCTTAGGTATGCTCTTTCCTGCTTTCCTTATCCTCCTCAGCCAGAATCAATACCTCGCCTTTGCTCTTTCATTTATTTGTATCTGTGTTTTATCCCCCCATCCACAATAGACTGGTCCCATGAGGATAGAAATGACTTCCTTTTTATTTATATTTGTATGACCCTCAGCACCTATCATGGTACCTGACACAAAGAAATAAATGTTCAATGATATTTTTTTCGAATCGAAATAAACTATATCCAACATTTTGTTTGCCAGTTCACTTTATAGTTATTCACATCTTACCTTGGCCAGAGAAGATAACACACACACACACACACACACACATTATATATACACACACATATGTACATATATACACACATACATACAATATATGCATAATATATTGTATATACACACATACATTTTATAGATATATATTTAAATTTAGATAATATAGTGAATTGATCATAATATAGTATTTGATTTTAATGTAGTCTTCCTGTCTTGCTCATTCTTGCATTCAGACTTTTGAATTATTATCAACATGCATTTGCCCTTTTCAAGAAAAGGAAAGCTTGTGTTATACTGTCCAGTAATTCATTTAAGACTTGCTGACGTTTCCCCTTCCATTCTGTTTCATATTGTCAGTTAGTTTGTCTCAAAATATTAGGAGACATCCTGTTTTCCACATCTAAGGCCCAGCAAGCAGGCTGTGCCCTGAGCTTGGCATAACAACAATCCTTTGGGCTCACCCTCTGGATGATCTCAGCCACAGCAAAGTCCCAGAATTGTTTCTGGTCATGAAGCCCTGCTATGAATCACACTTGTCACATTGTGGCTGTTACATCTCATTGTCAGGGCTACACAGCTCACTTAGGTATAAGTATTAAGATCTCCCCACACTAGATCTCCCCTAGGGGCAGGGCCCCGGCACATGTCTCCTTGTGAACAAGCTCTTTCACTCACTTTGAAATTAAACTTCTGTTTGATTCCTGACTCCCCTGTCTCTACCCTACTTTATTTGGCTCCAGCCACCCAGAGGTTAGAGGTGGGGTCTGTTCAGTTTAACAGTATTGGACGTTGTACCTTTTCTCTTTAGTATTGTTCATATGAATGCTGTATAATCAATGTATGCATAAAAAATATGGATAGAAACATACATAAACATATTTTCATATTTTCAGTTGACCATTATCACATATTCAGTTGATTATGTGATTTTATTTATTTATTATGGAGATTTTATTTATTTGTGATTTATTGATTATGTGACTTTATTTATTTATTTATTATGCAGAGATTCTCTGTGTGAAGATCCACAAGAAAGGAAAGGGAAATGATTGGGTACTTGCATGAACCTTAGAACATTTACCTAGAATTAATTAGAAAATAATTACTGTGTGATGAATTATAAATTGAGTTTCAAATTTGCTGTTATTCTTGGCATGGTTAATTTATAGAGTTTTGAAGGGGAAGTAGGCCACAGAAAGAAATGGACAGAAGTTGTGGCCCGGGGGGGTGGGGGAATGTTAGCAATCCTAATGGCCCAGGATGTAAATTAATAAATTAATATATAAAAGAGTTCATATATACTAGAGCATTTGCTCAGGTTGTCACAAGATCTCTAGCTTAAGGAATGGAAAATTATGATACTGACAAAATGTCTCTAAAGACTTTCTCTGCAGATGTGGAAAAAGAGTACACTAATTCACCATTGATTGAGTTCTAAACTGGTCCAACCATTCTGGAGAACAACTTGGAATACATGCTAAAGGCTATAAAACCATGACCCAGCAATACTACTGTTGTTATTGTTCAGTACCGTCTGACGCTTTGTGACCCTATGGACCAAAGTATGCCAATGCTGTCTATGGGGTTTTCTTGTCAAAGATATAGGAGTAGTTTGCCATTTCTTTCTGAAATGGATTAAGTCAAACAAAAGTTAAGTCACTTGCCCAGGGTCAAACAACTAGTAAGTGTCTGAGGTCTGATTTGAACTCAGGTCTTCCTGACTACAGCCCCAGAGCTCTATCCACTCAGCCACCTAGCTGCCTCTAGCAATCCGTTACTAGGCTTGTAACCCAAAAAGATTTTTTATAAAGTAAAGGAAAAGGATTTATACGCCCAAAAATATTCACAGCAGCTCTTTTTATGGTGGCAAATTGTGCTTGTTCTCGTTTCCAAAGAGGACCATGACATCAGGAAAATGATGACATGATTTGCAGTTGACTGATTTGAGTGAGGGAGGGCTGTGCAAGGTCACCAGCCTCATTTTCTCCTCCAGAGCCATCTGGATCCAGTGACCTGATATTCATCAGGGTGACTGGAGATGACTCAGGATGCAATGGGAGACCCTGGTCCTTTTAGGCTCAAGCCTTTTCATGTACTCACTTAGAGTGAGGTAACGCCCATTCTGTGAATAGGCCTCTTTAAGAAATGAGTCAAGGGATGGCCTCCTTAATTAGAAAAAAAGAAAATAAAATCAAGCTGGGAGGGGGAGACCCTCAGGGTTGCAGTTCCAAAGAGAAACAATTACCATTGACATTCACTCTAAGCCAGGAGGGCCCAAAATACATTCATTAAGTGGAGCTTAGGGATCCATTGTGGTCCGATCTATGACCTTCAGAGTGAACTGAGTTTAAGGTTTTGAGAAAGGGAAGGAATGGAAGAAAGAAAGACAGAAAGACAGACACAAAGATAGGAAGGAAGGAAGGAAGGAAGGAAGGAAGGAAGGAAGGAAGGAAGGAAGGAAGGAAGGAAGACAGGAAGGCAGGCAGGAAGGAAGGAAGGAAGGAAGGAATCAAGCCAGTAAACCCCAAGCTAAGTGGGCAGCTTTTGGCCATCAAAATTTACCATCCTTTGGAGAAGAGAAGGAAAGGGAGAGGGAGAGGACAAGATGACAAACTCAACTAACTCAGTCCCCTTTCAGGCAGCTTATGTTTGTCCTTTGTTTTTGAAGAGGACCATGACATCAGGAAGCGAAGGAGAGCTATGCAAAGTTATCAGCCTCTCTTGCTCCTCTAAAGATATCTGGGTCCAGTGACCTGATATTCACCAGGACTGGAGATGGCCCAGGATGCACTGGGAGACCCTGGCCTTTTTAGGCTCAGGCGTTTTCATGTACTCACTTAGAGTGAGGCAAGACCCATTCAGTGAATAGGCCGCTTTAAGAAGTGAGTCAAATGATGGCCCCTTTAAAAAGAAAGAAAGAAAAAAAATCAAGGTGGGGGGGAAGACCCTCAGGGTTGAGGCAATGCCCTTCAAATGGGGAATGGCTGAACAAGTTGTGGCATTTGATTGTGTACTACAAGAAATGATGAGGGAGATTATTTTAGAAAAACCTGAAAAGGCATATGAAACTGATACAAAGAGAAGTGATCTTTGTACACCATAACAATATTGTAATGACAAACAACTATGAAAGACTTAGCTGCTTTGGTCGATACAACGATCTATTTCAATTCCAAAGTACTTACGATGAAAAATGCTTTTCCCCTCCAGAGAGAAAACTGATGAACTCAGAGTGCAGAATGAAGCATACAATTATTCACTTTATTTTTCTTGTCTTTTTTTTGTTTTTGCAACATAGTTAATGTGGAAATATATTTTCTATGACTTCACATGTATAGTATCTATCACTTTGCTTGCCTTCTCAATGGGTGGGGGAGGGATTGGAAGAGGGGAAAGAATTTGGAACTCAAAATTTTTTTTAAATGAATGCAAAAAATAAATTGATTTAAAAAAAAGATGTTCGCTGTAGTGCTTTTATCTTTCAGGGGTTCTCTATAACATGCTCTTTCACCTAGGTTCTTCTTCTGTTGAGTGACTTGTTTTAAATAACGTCAAGAGTTATGACTGATTCCTTCATCTAGTCACCAGCCATTTCATATATGGTTTTAGTTGCTTTCATCAAATGGCCAGGGCATTATATTCCTTTCAAATTCACTAAGGATTTATTAATAGATTATTTTAGGATTGTAGGAAAATTCCTTAAAATCTCTCTATACTTTGTGATTACATTCTGGGCTCTCCTTCACTACACCAATTGCCATAGGTCAGGCCATGTTACCTGTCCCATTCATTAAATTCCACTGACATCCTATCACATTCAAGATCAAATACAAAATCTGTCATTCAATGTCCTTTATAACATAATCTAGTCCCTCCATCTAGTCCTGTTACACCTTACCCTCCCTCTTCTATTCAGTGACACTGTCCCCAGCTCCCCCACCCTCTTCTAATGCTTGTTCTGAGCACCTTCACTAGCTCTCTCATTCATGGAATTTTCTCCAGCTTTATTTCCACCTCTTTGCTTCCCTGGTTTCCTTCAGTTCCCAGCTAAAATTCTGTCTTCTACTGGAAGTCTGCCTGATCACCCTTAATTCTACTACATTCTCTCTGATTTCCTAGTTATCCTTCATATATCTTCTTTATCCACATTTGTTTGTGTTTTGTCTTCCCCAATTAGATTGTGAGTTCCGTTAGAGCAGGGACCATTTTTATTTTTGCCTTTCTTTGTATCCCCAGCACCTAGCACAGTACATAGTATGTTGTAGGTCCTTAATAAATGTTTATTAACTGATTAACTGAGATGAGGAGGTACAAAGTCATTGAGACCTAGAAGCACAAGACCTGGATTTGAGAATCTGATTCAGAACTTAAAAACCTCAAAACATTTAAGTGATTACTTAGCCTTCTAGGGTCTCAGTTTCATCTGTTCTCAAGTTGGAAGAAATCATTGTATTATTAGTACTTGTACTATAGGGCTGTTATGGATTAAGTACTCGTTAAAATATAAGGTTCTATTGCATACAAATACGACCTATTAGTACAGACAGTTCTCACTTACCCTAAGCGGACCATTGTGCTGATCTACCACTTCCCTGGGTAGCCCCGTGTGGCCCCTCGCACGCTCTGGGGTGGAGCCACCCACCTCCCAACCCCCAGCAGCTGCATTGCCTTAAAGCCCCTCCCTCTGCTTTCAACCCACCCGCAGCCGGAAGGGTTTTAGTGCAGAGGACCTGTAGCTTCCAGCTGGATGCACTGGTTGCATAGCCTCGGCCTCCGCCGTTTTCCGTGCCAGAATAGGAGCCAACTGGGATGACGTGGGGAGCGGGTGGGGCTGGGGGTGCGGGCGTCCATCTGCGTAATGCTAATTTACCGAAAGACAGAATTGTCTGTAGTATCAACGGTCACTGTTTTTCAGAGAAATAACACAGTGCTAAGGTGGTGGAGGAGAATGGGAGATACAAAGGCGGGGGGGTTGGGGGGGGAGGTGGGGCGGGCGGAGGTTGTAATTCAGTCCAGTTGCCTTTAGAAACTTGAGAAGTTACCTTAAACTTAAAGATTTAGGTAGGCCAAACTTGGTGTGAGACTAAGCCCCAGGAGGGCAAATAGATAAAGATTGAAGTTGAAAAGTACACTTTAATTCCACCGTGCTATTGAGGCATCCTGTGCCTTTCAAGCAATTCATCTAATAATACCTGTTAATGACCTGTTGCCTACTTAGTGTCCAAGAGTAGAAGGTGGCATAGGTAAGACATTTTGAATGGATAGCAGGAGCAGGGTGCTCAAATATAGGATCATTGTTTTCCAAGAACAAACAAAAACAAAGTTAAAACTTTAAGTGGCTTGGGGATTATATATGGCTATCAACTTTTAAAAATTTTCCATGAATGTAGTAGAGTTGTGGTTCCTTAGACTTCTGATATAGTCCTTAACCACTTATGCATATTCTCTTTTAAATTATTTCCCATTTTTATGTCTTTTATTTTTAAACGTTTCAATCATAAAATACCTCTTTAATGCTTTACCTGGAGTCAGGAAGATGAATTTAAATCTGGCTTTTGAAACTATCTGTGTGACCATAAACATAGTATCTGTCTTCCAATTTGTGAAGCCTTGTCGTACGGAAGGAGGGTATAAATGTATTTCATGCTACTTTAGGAAGCAGAAATAGAAATGATGAGTAAAAGTTACAGAGATGAAGATTTCCACTTAAAATGAAGAACTTATAAAGATGTCAAATGGAAAGGGCTACTAACACAATGATTAGTTCCCCACCCTTGCTCTTCACAACCTAACCGGTTCCTATCTTTCTTGTTTTCTTAATTACATATTGGTCTGCTTGCTTTTTCTCACCTACAACACTATATCATATGTCTCTGTTCTTTTGTGTTGGCTGTATCACATGCCTGGTATGCTAGCCCACTTTATCTCTACTTCTTACAATTACTGGCTTCGTTTAGTGTTTTTTTTTTCTCTTCTTTTCTCCCAAAGAAAAATGACAGTAGCCAATTGGATACTTACTTATTCTTTAACTCCAACTTTTTTTTTTAATTTAGAGGAGTGACTTATAGATTTACTATTTTACTTTAAACAAACCCCATATATTCCCCCTTTATTTGTTTACCATCTAGTCTTGATGAATCCTTCCATGGAGATTGTTTCAGAGTACCAGTCCAGTTCTTCACTTTGCTCCTTTTCCCAAAAAATTCATAACACAATTCTGCCGTGCGTCTGAAGGGCTGTAATCATCAAAAATACGGGGATGGGAGTCTTTGGTATAGTCAATTAAGTTGAATTTTAAAAGTCCACATGAAAACAATTTGGTTGGAGTTACAAACCCACCATGTTCTGGTAAACTGATTCTGCTCCTCCTCATCCCTTTCCCATTATAATTTAAAGCCAATGATCCAGCTACAAAGATTGAAATCCAGTGAGCCCTCTCCAATCCAAATCTTTATAACTAGAAAAACCAAAAAGACTTGAGGCAAAACGTAACCAAAAAATTGTTTATGGTGAATGATTTATGTCTGTTAGTTTAACAGCTGTACAGCAGTGACGATCAAGTCCCCAGAACAAGCTTTTGAACGATGAAGATCTGCTCAACTTTTATTCTGCTTCTGTTTTCTCCGTCAAAGAACAAGCTTTGCATTGGAAAGGACAGAAGAAAAATAACTAACAGGAGTTTAAATCTAAAATAAATAAGGAGATTATAAGAACTACCCAAATGCTTTTGATAACTCCCAGGCTCTTGGCCCAGATGAATTACATCCTCACACGAAAGAACTGACAGCGGTGATAATCTGAGTCACTGTTCGTGGTCTTTGAAAAATCATGCAGAGTGAGAAAAGTGTGGGATCATTAAAGAAAAGAAAATAGCCAAATTTTTTTAAAGAAGAAAACTATAGAAATGATTATATGTATAGAATAGGAAATTTGAATTTGATTCCCAGCAAAATTCTGGAACATATTTGTTTAGGGAAAGTTATTTAATATCTGGGGGCAGCTAGGTGCCTCAATGGATAGAGTGCTAGGCCTGGAGTCAGAAAAAACAGAGTTCAGATGTGTCCTCAGACACTTTCTGTATGACCCTGGAAAGTCGGTTAAACTGTATAAAAGTAGAGAAGGGAATGGCAATCTTCTCTAGTGTCTTTGCTAATAAAACCCCATAAACAGCTGGTCCACAGGGTCACAAAGAGTCAGACATGACTGAACAACTGACCAATAATAAAAAAGTGAATATCTACAAAGGAAGTGGGGTTCTCAAATTGTTACTTTACGTTATTTCAACAAGGCCATGACAGACAAAGCTGATTTCCCTTTTTGGTAGATTTGTTTAATTGGTAGATCATCAGACTGAAAATATAGTTTACTCCAAATTCAGGAAAAAAATGGTAAAGGAGTTAAGATTCTTTGAAAAAAAGATGGCAACATGTGGGTGAGAGTAAAATGATATGAAGAATTGGTTGAGTGGTCATACAAAAATTAAACTTTAATGTTTCTGTGTCAACCTGAAATAAGGTATCTAGTTGGTTGGCCCTGTTGTGGGCTCCAGCACCTGGCATAATGCTTGACCTAATATGCTTAATAAATAATAACTAACTGGAATTGAAGTACAAAGAGGATGTTATTGCTTCCCAACTCTCCCTCTGTTGTGACTTTCTGGGACTGTGGAGGAACAAAGAGGGAAACTTGAATTTATCCAAGTACCTTATTTTCACTACATCACTGGCTGAAAGTTATGATGAAAAGGCTTGCTGTTTGAGAATAGTCTGATTTCTGATTTCCCCAATAATACAAGAAAACTTAAGAAAGATGCATTTATTTCTCTTTCCCGTGCTGCAAGGATCAAAGCTGTAGTCTTTTTTTACCCCTCCCCAAGTGCTACTCATCCTGGATGTCCCTTCTCTATGTTTATCTGATAATGAAATAATTAATATGTATATATGGGCCTAGATGCCTAGCTTCAACTCCAGTGAGCAGACTCCTCTGCCATCCTGGTAATGGTCTTGCTACACTTGCATATTGTTGCCTCAGATAATTTCCTCATTATGCTGACCAACTTTTGCCTGCTAGTTTGTCATTTCTTCAGCTCCCACAGATTGTTCCCTGTTTTTGACATCTAGTGAAACTAGCTGTTTCAAGTTTAGGGCCTATGCTGCTATATTTTTTGTAGCTGTATTTCTGCCTTTTTATTTCTTGAGAAAAATTCTTATTAAAAATAATGAGGGAGTCATGCCCAAATATAAATAAAAGCTAACCAGTTTATTTCTAAGTATTGTGGAGCAAGGGTTCTTAAACCTGGGGTCCATGCACTTAAATATATATGGTTAGATAGATAGATAGATATCGATATACACACATATACAGACACATATACATGTATAATTGAATTTTAATATAACTGCTTTCTGTTGAATTCTATGCATTCTAATCTATTAATTTTAAAAACATTTTGAAAAGGGGTACAATAAGCTTTACCAGGCTATTATAAGGGTCCATGACATAAAAAGTTATCCTCTGCCACAGGGGAACTGGTACTAGAAAGAGAACTAAAACTTGTGCCCCTTAACTACTCCAAACTTCTGATTTCTGCTAAGTTTAAACCCTAAATATAGTAAGATATTATCATATAAATTAAAATATAGAATGTGGTCATAAATTTAGAGTTGGAATTCAGAAATCATCTAGTTTCATCTAATTTTTTAGATAATGAAATTGAATCCTAGGTGGGATAACTTATTTACCTGAGTTCAAACAGGTAGTGTCAGACAATGATGGAACTAAGACACAAAATGGACTACTTTTTACTCCCAATCAAATGTTCTTTCCACTGGACAGATGCCAGGAAGCCCAATTCAATCCTTGACTGTAAGCCTTCACTGTATTCTCCAAATTCATTGTTCTATCCCTTGTCCTTTCTCATGTGGACAGCAGGGCTAGAACTGCACATACTAAAAGTGGAATCCAATTGCAGAGATGAAATGGGAAGGGTATTGGAGTTGGGAATGGAGTGTGCAGGGCCTGAGATTTGAGATAGAGGGGAATGATGTAACCAGCAGCTGCTAAAGACAATTGATTTCACACAATACAAGATAAAATGGGTTTTTGAGGTAGTACTGTTGTTCTTGAACACTCTTTTTTGTGTCTCTTTTTTAATCATATTTTTTTTCTTTCCTGACACAATAGCTTTGAATCATGGTTACTTTGTGAGATAAAATCCCCATCTACATATGCATTGTCACGCGAATTAAAACATTTTAGAGCATTTCTGTTATTTGGGTAGAAACTGAAACCAGAGACAAGGGGTTTTATATGACAGCTCTTTAGAGTTTCCTTCTCTGCTACCTGACTGGACTATTTTTCAACTCACTCCTATCTAATTTTTTGTAAATAAAGCCTTTCCATTCAAATATATTTATGTATTTATGTATGTACGCATGTGTGTATATACATACATATATATACATACATACACATGTATGTGTATGTATAATATTATATATGTGTGTGTATATGCTAAGGTAGGTTATAGATCAGATATAAGAATTTGACACTAGTTAATTAATTTTGATGTATGTTATAATCCAGACAAGGAGGATTCCTAGTGAGGGGCAGATTATAAACCCATCACAAAAATTTAGTGTTCACTTACAAAGCAAGATTGACAGAAGTTTCCTTAATTTGTTTAGTATGTAGAATAGTGTTTTCAAAGTGCTTTATTATAATTCATTAGTTATTTTTCATAATATTCCAGTAGGAAGAGAAAGGGGAAAAATTGTTTTCTTCCTATTGCTAATAAGAGCATGAAACAAAAAAAAAAATTACAGATAAAAAGAAATATTGTATGTAAAGAGTTTTGCCAACCTTAAAGTGTTATGTAAATTTCAGCCATTATTATTTACATCTTCTTTAATAAAACATCTGGTGAAATATTTATTCTTCTCTCTAGCTTCAATGCCTTAAGTAAGGTAGAATAGATAGTTAATCAAGTAGGGGAAAGGAATCATGATGCCTCTCTCATTCTTGCCTGTTGCAGAATTTTCAGGGCCACTATTTTGTTGTTTTTCCATTGTTATTTACTTTGAGTATAAATTCAGTTGAGTAGCTAAAGCTGGAATGGGTGAATTGATGGATGGATAAAGTAAATAGCCCTTGAGATAGGTAGGATTGGTCTTTTAGGAAGCATAGGTCACAAATTGTACCATTAGGCACATGTCTGTCCCTAGTGACCTTCTAAATCATCATTACCATGATTTTAATTTCTAAGGAATTTATAGCCTTTCAATGTGAAAGTAATTTGCTAACTGGGTTCTTTTTTTTTTTTTTTGGCCTCTCCTGAAACTTTGTGACTTAAGCCCTGAGCAAGTATTTTCCTCTGTCTGAAATATTATCTAGCCACCAAAATATATGGTAAATTAGAAGCACACCAAAGTATATTTCCTGAAAAAATATTTTTCGTATGGTGGAATGTTCAAAAGAAGGCAAAGAGTATTATCCATCCGACACCCATCTGTTTCCTAAGGTTTACTTAGAAAAACCTAATTTTTTGTTTCATATTGAAAACCCGTTGTTTCTTGATCCTTAACTCACAGATTGTGTCTCTGTAGGGGACTCAAGGCCATACTTCATCCTGCATTGTATAAATGATTTTTTTAATGCATTGAATGTTGGGCCATTTTTTAATAGCTTTGGCATGACTTTCTGTGTGTCTCTCTCTGTCTGTCTATATTGGCCTGTCTATGTAAGCACGTGTGTGTGTGTAAATACACACATGTATATACTATACAAAGATATATGTGTGTGTGTTTATATGTGGGGGGGGCAGCTAGGAAGAAGAACCCAAATGGGGTCAGAAAAGTCAGTCATAACTGAAAAAAATTCAAATGAGAGAGACAAAGACAGAGAGAACATAAACAAATATATATATGTATATATATATTAAGCCATACTTTTCTTATTTAACATTCTTAAGGAAGGTAGGACTATAGCTGAAATTGAAAGAAGTCAGGGAAACTAAAAGGCACAAATCAGAAGAGAAAGCATTCTAAACATGGAGGTTAACCAATGAGAGTATTCAGAACTGAGACATGGAGCATTGTGTGTGAGACACAGCAAGGAGGCTGGTGTCACTGGAGCACAGAGTATATGAGTGAGGTGTAAGAAGCCTGGAAAGTTAGGAGGACCCAGTTTGTAAAGGGCTTTGAAAGCCATACAGAAGATTTTACATTTGATCCCAGAAGTTATGGGGAACCACTGGAGTTTATTGAATATTGGGGTGATATGATCAGACTTGTATTTTAGTAAGATCAATTTGACAGCTGCATAGAGGATGAATGGGAATGTGGAGAGACTTGAGGCAGGCAAACCAAACAGTAGACTATTGCAGTAGTCCAGGTATGAGGTGATGAGGGCCTGTATCCAAATGGTTGACATATCAGAAGAGAAAAAGGGATGGATGTATAGATATAGATATATATGGATATATCTATATCTATATCTAGCTGTGTGTGTGTGTGTGTGTGTGTGTGTGTAACAGATGTCATGATGGTTGAAAGGATAGGACTTGACCACTGATTGGATATGGTGGGGTAGAAGAAAGTGAGGAGTTGAAGATGACATTTAAGTTCTGAGCCTAGGTGACTGGGAAGAAGAGGTACACTTGTCAGAAACAAGGAAGTTAGGAAGATGGGAGCTTTTGTGGAGAAAAATAATGAGTTCAGTTTTGCATTTATTGAGTTTAGGATGTCTTCTGGACTCCCAGTTAAGAAATGTAAAAGATACGTTAGGGCTGGCACAATACCCCCTGGGCTTGTAATTAATGAACAACAGCTAGGTGGTGCAGCAGATAGAGTGCCAGGCCTAGAGTTAGGAAGACTCATCTTCCTGAATTCAAATCTGGCACTGGCCACTATGACCCATGGGCAAGTGGCCTAACCTTGTTCGCCTCAGTTTCCTCATCTGCTAAATGACCTTGAAAAGGAAATGACAAACCATTAGATATCTTTGCCAGGAAAACCCCAAATGGGGTCAGAAGTAGTCAGACATAAGAGTGCCCACCTAGTGCTTTAGTATTTTATCTGCCTATTAGACTATAAACACCAGGAGGACAGGAATCACATCTTGCTTTAACTCTACATCTCAGCTCTGTAGATGAACAATAGACATATGTTGAATAAACAAATGTTATTTCATGAGCCAAAATGATTGCTGTGTGCTTACTGGTTTAAGGAAATTGTTTGTGAGACCGCTGTAGATGTTGAGGGGGAGGAAAGAATTATAAGAGGTCACCTCCAACTTTTCAAAGTGTTCCTAGGATTATACTCATCCCCTTGATTTGACTGCCTTTCCTTCATTTCATTTTGTTCTTTCTGAAATGACTTTTCTTTACCTTGCCAGTCCAGCTTTCTCACGTTGTATGTGTATGCTAGTGTGTGTGTTACTAATTTTACTGTTCCCTTTATATATTATGTTTCTGCTGCAGGAAGAATTGCATATCATACAAAACAAATCTCCAACGAACATGCATCTGTTCTTGAAGAGTTGGTTTCAAAAATTACTTCTTTAAGATTTTTCTCTTTGCCCTTGCTGCTGTTGAACATATTTTCTGGAATTTTCCATTTCAGTTTTCTGTGAAAAAAAATTATCCTGTAATAGGGAATTTAATGAGAGTGAAATGAAATAAAATGGAGTAAAAGTTGCTGCCTGAGAGGATTCTGACAAGATGGGATCTTCTCCTCTTTCCTTTTTAGGCTCCTCCTATTTTCATCTATCTTCCCATGTATTAATAGAGCACCTCTCAACGTCATACTGAGACACTTTGACATGCAGGGTCTTCTTTTAGCACGAAACAACCCAGCACCTTATTCTCCATACTTAGCTCTCTTGCTATTTCTAGAACAGCAAAATACGCAATTGAGTGCATATAAAATACAAATTTGTACATGCACATGCTCAGAAATGGTATCCTGTAATTCATTTCTCTTCTCCTTTCCCCATCAAGAGAAACTACCTGAACATTTCTTCTGCTGATAAATGTTGGCATTGAGAGTTATAGTTTCTTTTGTTTAGCACCATCAGAGACCTTATTCTAGAAGCAACACTTGAAAATGTTCCATTAGCAGTAATTTACAAGATAATTATGGCATCAAAAATTAATATGTATTTATGAAGTCATGTGCAGCCCCAAATCTCATTATATATGCAAGAGCCAGTGCTGTTAGGAAAGTGCACTCTGCCTCTCTTAGAAATGTGACTGATCATGGCATAGCCCAGGATTCCTCATTCCTATCATTGCAATGATCTGTCTCTTTTGCTAACCTGGGCAATGTCTTTTCTGATAATGTCTTAAAGGAGGAAGATAAACCCAAACTTAATATATAAATTAGGAAATAAAGGAGGGTTGATTGCTTACTCATATCTATATGAGCCATTATAGCTGCCACTGGCTGTTTTCATTTCATATATATCATGATGTCACCTTTGTTAGAATAAAATTTACAGAGGAGCCTAACTCTTTTTCCCCTAATAGTTCATGTGGCTCTAATTCTTTATATACATACATACATACATACATACATATGTATGTATGTATGTATGTATGTATGTATGTATTACAGGTCAATCTGCCTAATGCAAGTTATATTTCCCATATCAGAAGTGAAGTAGCCTTCAGAATATTCTGTGGTTAATGCTCTAACATAAGCCCTAAAATTTCACAATTTGAATAGAAATAAATGGATTGAGAGGAAGTGAGCATCACCTTGGTGATTGGCATTTGGGCTACTGTACAATTTGCAATATGATGCTAAAAGTTTGGCTAATTTTCTGACCACATGAACTTTGTTCTTTTCTACTTTGCTAACACACTGTTCATTACCTCTTAGAAAAGGTATTTCACAGGGTGGAATTTTTAACTCAAACAAGGCCATCCTGATTGTGAATAGAGGTAGATTTTTTTTTCCCAATGAGTCTTTGAAATTGTAGGAAAAGAAATGATATGTGCCTTGTAAAACTGAATGAATTTCCAATTGACCAGTAATTCTTTTGCTGCTTTCCAAGGGGTGAATTGGAGAGTTCTATCAAAAAGACAAGGAGGAAAAAACACCATAAAATTAGAGCAGATTCTTTCTCTGAGTGAAAAGAAAAATGTCAGAAAGAATGAAAGAGGCCTTGGACTTCAAATATAATGAAAGAAAGTGGTAATTTTTTTTTCAGAACAGATGAGCCAGATGGCATTTACACAAAAGCATTAAAACTTGATGAATGGTTGAGATTTTTCTTTAGTTCCTGTCACTTCAGAGAACATTTTATAAACATTTTCTTTAAAATGATGGGACTGGAAGGTGATTGCCACACTTTCACTGTTGTATTACCAGTACAAGTCTAACTCGGGTCACTAATGTATATGAGTGCCCATTGTTTAAAATGAGGATTAGATGGGGAATATTTTGGAAAGTATAGGCCTTGCACTAAAACCACTAATCTACTACTCGTATTATTCTTCCCCAAAATTTTTAACAATTTATCATTATCCACTGAATTAAAGAATAAAGCACTTAGCACGGTGCCTGGAACATAGTTGTTGTTATATAAATGCTTTTAGACTGATAGATGGATAGATAGATAGATAGATAGATAGATAGATAGATAGATAGATAGATGATAGATATGTGTGTATATATATATATATGTATATGGTATGTACACATATAATATGCTTCTGTATAAATGCAAATGTGTGTATGCATATACATATGTGTATACATATATGTTCGTGCATGTATGTTTGTTCCACTTGCTACCCTGACCTTCAGGGTCCTCCATATAAAACCTACTTTCCAGTAGTATCTCACATTTCTCCCCTCCCTATGCTTGCTGTTTCAGCCTAATGGGGCTATTGCCTTACCTGGGTTCTATAACTTCTATACCTTTGTTCAAAGAATCTCTCGTGCCTGGAAAGAACTATAGCCTTTTTGAGAAGATAAAATACAAATTCCCTTTATGTGGATGCTATAAATAATCAAGTGATTACCAAGCTCTGGGTAGCCTGCCACTCTGTCTCTTATGAGACTCAGACTCTACCATAGTCCTACCATGTAGATCTACCAAATACCACACATTCTAGAGTTGCTGTAGAATCCCTACGTCTAATATTCTTGAACCACCTGGTTCCACTATGAAAGATGACACCTAAGCTTCTTGTATTTTTGGATTTCATTTATTAGTTATTTTAATTTCAATTTTATGGACTCAATTTTGTTCTTAATGAGAATTTTTCTCATTATATTCTTTACCTGTATGTAATTTCCAGTTTTACTAATAATGAAAATCCCCAGGGTTCTGGTCATTTTATCTTTTGGAGGATTGTTGTTTTGTTTCTTATAAGTAATGATTTGCTTTTATTGAATTATAGTCATGATTTAATGTAACAATTGTAGTGAGGATATGGTACATACATAGAGTGCTTCCAATGGTGTTTCCCTTATGTGGAGACACTGGGAAGCCTGCCTCCTGTTTCATAGAGAGCCATGATGGAGTGAAATAGATTTGCCTGGTAGAGTTCATGGAGTTTCCTTCTGGAACTGGTTAGCTAAATAGCAGGTGAAGAGAAGGCTCTTTTATCATGTAGAGAAGTATTCAAAATGGTCTATCAGCTTTAGCCATTTGTTCTTTCAGAGTTCTCAAGGGTCATCAGTGACTCCTTTGTTCACTAGAACCTGTGAAACTAGTGGAGCCTATGATCTTTTGCATTTGAAGAGTCTAGACTCCAGAGAGTGCCTTGAAATGCTGGGATTTGAGAATTTGGGTTTGCAGCCAAGATAGCATCTATGACTTAGAGGTATTTTGAGAATGGAATATCTATTAGCATTCTGGCAATCCAGAGTCCAAATTTGCAGACAGCTCAGAATGATTGACCCCCAACCAAGGCACTATAAGGGAGAGAACACTCCCACAGGATCCATACAAATGCCGTTCTTTGTTCTTGCTACTTCTTCAAAGTAATATCTCTTTTAAAAAGCAACCCAGTGTTCAGTGGTAAAATAGAATTGGGCCACTAATCCATACTCTCTAGGGGAGAGCAAAGCAACTCTAATCCATCTTCTTCTACATTATAGCCATTTGAATATGCTATTCTCTCCTCACTGTCTTTATTTCTCTATATTAAACTTCCACAGGTATCTGAACCTCTGTATATGTCATAGGTATGCTTAACAATCAGGCAAAACCAGATGGTAAGGTCTTGAGCCAAGGACATTAGAGAGGAGACAACACCAAATCATTCAGAGCACTGTGGAACTCTGAGGGGGAGATATCCCCTGCCTGGCTATGGGATAGTGAGCCAGACCATACTTCGCGCACAATAATCCAGGAATGATGTAATTTATTCAACCTCGTTCTTCTGTGGTTAGTTATCAGGACATGTTATAGACTACATACCTCATTAATTCTCCCAATAGTCTAGTGAGACAGTTACAATTACCATCAGTGTGATTCTTTGTATGGCCATAATGAATCACAGGAAATCTGTATGAGTGAAGAAGAGGCTAAAGTGAGGCCATAAATGGATGAAACAGTGAGTGAAGAGTAAGATGAGTACTACAAGGCAAGTATGAAGTTTGTGAGCCCCAGCTATGATCTTGGTCCTGCTCTGGAAAGGGCATGATGATGATGATGGACCTGGACTAGTCCCATTCCAATCTCCCTTCCCTCACTCCTTTCTTTTTTTATTTATTTAATTTATTTAATATATTTAGTTTTCAGCATTGATTTTCACAAGAGTTTGAATTACAAATTTTCTCCCCATTTCTACCCTCCCGCCCACTCCAAGATGGTGTATATTCTGGTTGCGCCATTCCCCAGTCAGCCCTCCCATCTGTCACCCCACTCCACTCCCATCCCCCTTTCCCTTCTCCTCTTGTCGGGCAAGACAAATTTCTATGCCCCATTTCCTGTGTATCTTATTTCCTAGTTGCATGCAAAAACTTTTTTCTTTGTTGTTGTTTTTGAGTTCCAAATTCTCTTCCCTCTTCCCTCCCCGCCCACCCTCCCTAAGAAGGCAAGCAATTCAACATAGGCCACATGCGTATCATTATGTAAAACCCTTCCACTATACTCATGTTGTGAAAGATTAACTATGTTTTGCTCCTTACTAACCTATCCCCCTTTATTGAATTTTCTCCCTTGACCCTGTCCCTTTTCGAAAGTGTTTGTTTTTGATTACCTCCTCCCCTCATCTGCCCTCCCTTATATCATCCCCCCTTTTTTATCTTCTTCCTCCTTCTTTCCCGTGGGGTAAGATACCCAATTGAGTGTGTATGGTATTCCCTCCTCAGGTCAAATCCGATGAGAGCAAGATTTACTCATTCCTCCTCACTGCCCCTGCTTCCCTTCCTAGAGAACTGCTTTTTCTTGCCACTTATATGTGAGACAATTTACCCTATTCTCTCTCTCCCTTTCTCCTTCTCTCAATATATTCCTTATCCCTTAATTTGATTTTTTTTTTTAGATATCATCCCTTCATATTCTACTTACCCTGTTCCCTCTGTGTGTGTCCGTGTGTGTATATGTGTGTATATATATATATATATACACACACATACATATCCATATATATATATACACACACCTACAAATATACATACACACATATGTATATATATGTACACACACACACACACACACACACACACACACACATATATATGCATATTCCTTTCAGCTACTATGATATTGAGGTCTCATGAATCATATAGATCATCTTTCCATGTAGGAATGTAAACAAAACAGTTCAACTTTAGTAAGTCACTTATGATTTCTCTTTCTTGTTTACCTTTTCATGCTTCTCTTGATTCTTGTGTTTGAAAGTCAAATTTTCTATTTAGCTCTGGTCTTTTCACTGAGAAAGCTTGAAAGTCCTCTACTTTATTGAAAATCCATATTTTGCCTTGGAGCATGATACTCAGTTTTGCTGGGTAGGTGATTCTAGGTTTTAATCCTAGCTCCATTGACCTCCGGAATATTGTATTCCAAGCCCTTTGGTCCCTTAATGTGGAAGCTGCCAGATCCTGTGTTATCTTGATTGTTTTTCCACAATACTCAAATTGTTTCTTTCTGGCTGGTTGCAGTATTTTCTCCTTGACCTGGGAGCTCTGGAATTTGGTGACAATATTCCTAGGAGTTTTCTTTTTGTGATCTATTTGAGGAGGCGATTGATGGATTCTTTCAATTTCTATTTTACCCTCTGGCTCTAGAATATCAGGGCAGTTCTCCTTGATAATTTCTTGAAAGATGTCTAGGCTCTTTTTTTGATCATGGCTTTCAGGTAGTCCAATAATTTTTAAATTATCTCTCCTGGATATATTTTTCAGGTCAGTGGTTTTTCCAATGAGATATTTCACATTGTCTCCCACTTTTTCATTCCTTTGGTTCTGTTTTATAATATCTTGATTTCTCATCAAGTCACTAGCTTCCACTTGCTCCAATCTCATTTTTAATGTAGTATTTTCTTCAGTGGTCTTTTGGACCTCCTTTTCCATTTGGCTAATTCTGCCTTTCAAGGCATTCTTCTCCTCATTGGCTTTTTAGAGCTCTTTTGCCATTTGAGTTAGTCTATTTTTTAAAGTGTTGTTTTCTTCAATTTTTTTTCAGTATTTTTTTGGGTCTCCTTTAGCAAGTCATTGACTTGTTTTTCACGGTTTTCTCACATCCTTCTCATTTCTCTTCCCAATTTTTTCTCTACTTTTCTAACTTGTTTTTCCAAATTCTTTTTGAGCTCTTCCATGGCCTGGGACCAGTTCATGTTTTTCTTGGAGGCTTTTGTTGTAGGCTCTTTGACTTTGTTGAGTTCTTCATGTTGTATGTTTTGGTCTTCTTTGTCACCAAAGAAAGATTCCAAATTCTGAGACTGAATCTGAGTGTGTTTTTGCTGCCTGGCCATGTTCCCAGTCAACTTACTTGACCCTTGAGTTTTTCGTCACGGTATGACTGCTTGTAGAGCAAGGGGATGCGCTGTTGCTTTCAGAGCTATTTCTATACAACCAGCTCTGCCACACCAACACTCCTCCTTCCTCAAGAACCACCAACCCGGACCTGACACAAATCTTCAGCAGGCTCTGTACTCCTGCTCTGATCTGCCACTTAATTCCTCCCACCACGTGGGCCCTGGGCCGGAAGTAACTGTAGCTGTAGTTCTATAGCTGCACCTCCCCCGCTGCCCCTGGGGCAGTGGCCAAACTGCGAACTCTGGCCCCACCCCCCCAGCTTTTCCCACTAACCTTCTCTGTTGTCTTTGGTGTTTGTGGGTTAAGAAGTCTGGCAACTGCCACAGCTCACTGATTCAGGGTGCTAGGGCCTGTTCCAGCCTGCTGCTGGTCTGGTTGGTCCTGCCGCCGCCCATGCTGAGCTCCACTCGCCTCTGCTACCCTGCATGATAGACCTCATCCAGCGACTATCCAGGCTGTCCTAGGCTAGATTCCTGCTTCCCTCTGCTATTTTGTGGGTTATGCAGTTCTAGAATTTGTTTAGAGCCATTTTTTATAGTTTTTTGGAGGGACCTGGCAGGGAGCTCACTCAAGTCCCTGCTTTTCAGCCTCCATCTTGGCTCCGCCCCCAGAAGTCCCTTCCCTTACTCCTAACTTATTTACCCCTGCACACACAATGAATACCAAAATATCAAGAGCAGTGATAATAAGAAACACTTAATCAAATGTTGTCTTATACAGATTATCTGCATGGATTCAGCCTTAGCATATGGTTAGGTAGGCAGACTCAGAGTCAGGCCTCAAGTTCTGCTTGTAGTTGGAAGATGCATATTTGCCTCCAGTAACAATTTATTGTATAAGTTTGTCTAGTAGACACTTGCATATAATAGCTGGATTAATAAATCAGCCAGTAGACATTTAAGTGCCCTACTGTGTAACTGGTACTATGCTAATCCCTTGAGATAAATGCAAAAAAGTAAAAGTCTTTGCCCTCAAGGAGACTACATCCTGATGGAAGAGTCAACACACACAATAATAGATAAATATAAAGCATATATAAAGCAAATACTGTATATAGTAATTTGTGAGTGAACCAGTAGCTGGAACAACCAGGAAGTGCCTCCTGAAGAAGGCAACACTTGAGAAAAGTCTTCAGGGAAAGGAGAGATTGCAAGAAGTGAGGAAGGAGGGCACAGTGGGAACAAAGAACGACTAATACAAAGGCATATGGACCTGATATACACTGTCTGGTAGTAAAAGCCATCATGCCATTGCAGGCAGCCAAGTGGCACAGTGAATAGAGCACTGGGCCTGGAGTCAGGAATATTTCAGTTCAAATAAGGACTTATACACCTACTACCTGTGCAACCTTGGTAAGTCACTTAAATTCTGTTTGCTTCAGTTTCTTCAACTATGAAAATGAGTATAATGATAGCACTTACCTCCCAGGGTAATCATATGTATCAAATGTGATAAAATTTATAAAGAGCTTAGCCTAGTACCTAGGCTATAAAAAGTACTATATAAATGTCGATGATGATGATGATGATGATGACAATGAAGATGTGCCAAGTCTGGAGGAAGAGGGAATAGGGTTAGAATTCCACATTAGACATTTTCTGTATTTGTGACCCTGGGCAAGTCACAATCTACGAACCTCAGTTTCCTTATCTGTAAACTGAGAGGTTCAGACCTGACGTCCTCGAAGGTCTCTTCCAAATATAATTTGATGATTGTAAGAGTTTAGTGGCATAGAATTTGAATCTGCATAATAAACCATAATTTTACTTTACAGTGGTATATACCAGAAAGTATTATAGGTGGCATTAGGGACTTTATTCTCTTCAGTTAACTGGATCCAAAGAAAATACAAGAATATAATAGCAGAAATATTTTATTTCCTATTGTCTGCATTTCAGAATTCTCAATTTCATTTAATATACATTTCCAATCACTTGTCATATCTTGTTTTTTTCTACTACCATGACATGTCTCTCATCTCTCCTTTTCTTTCTACCCACACTGTCACTATCTTTATCCAGACCTTCCTCAACTTTCATCTAACCTAGGCTGATAATAAACATTTATTAAGTGTTTACTATATGCCAAGCACTCTGCCAAATTCTGGGGAGACAAAGTATTACAAAAGACAATCCTTGCTCTCAAGGAACTCGCTGTCTACTGGGGAAGACAATGGGCAAACAATTATGTACTAATAAGCTGCGTATAGAATAAACTGAAACAACCAACAGAGTGAAGGCAGTAGAATTAAGGGGGATCAGCAAAGGCTTCCTGAGGAAGGTGGTATTTTAATTTTGCCTTGAATTATGCCAGGGAAACCAAGGGGCAGAGATGAGAGAAGAGAGCATTCCAGGAATGAGGGCTAGCCAGGGAAAATATCAAGAAAATGACGAGTTGGTGAACTTGGAAAAATACGGAAAGATTTGGACTTATAAAGGAAGACGTTATCCACTCTCAGAGAAACAGAGGATAAATAAGTATAGTAGGGTCTTACATAGATGCATATGAATGTTTATATCTACATATGACTGTGATTATTGATATTTAAGTATATGTATGTGTAGTTAAGTATAGGTAAGTACGGGTACATGTGTGTATGTGCATATATGTATATCTTTATGTATATGTGTCTATATATGTATGTATCTGTATATGTGTGTATATACATTTATACATGTTTATATGTGTATGCATGCATATATATATATAATATATCTGCATTTAATTATGGCCTGGGGGGACGGGAAATGGGAAAAAAGAACAAAGTAAAAAGTACACAGCAGAGAACAAAATAAAACCTACAAGGAAGCAAAGAAAGGACAGCTCTCAACACAATGCATAGCATTTAATACATAGTCTTTCTTGAAATGGAAATTTATTGCTGTATATTTGAATCCTCTCTCACATTCTGCTGTACACATGGCAATTGATTTTTTTTCTTGTCTTATTTTGTATTATTTTAGTTTTAGTATTTAAGTTTGTTTCTTTTTTCTTTTCTTATTTTATATTTAAATTTAAAATTTTTAAAATTACAAATTAAGAAAAAAGAAAATACTGAATCAAGAGATGGTATATTTGAGGAATAACAAGAAAGTCAGTGTCACTGGATTTCAGAGTGGGTTTTTGCTGCTTTGTTTTGTTGTTGTTGTTGTTGTTCTGTTTTGATGAGAGGAGAATATCATGCAAAAAGACTGAAAGGGAAGGTAGACCTGGTTATAAAGGCCTCTGAATACCAAATAGAAGATTTGATATTTCATCTTGAAGGTGATAGGTGGCCACTGGAGTTTGAGAGGGATGCAGTGATGTGGTTAAGTCCTGTGCTTTAGGAAAAGCATTTTGACAACTGAGTGGAGGTTGGACTAGATTGAGGAGAGAGATGGTAGACACAATAGCAAGCCGGCTATTGTAATAGTCTGTATGTATTGTGATGAGTGCCTGCACTGAGGCTGTGGCAGTGTCAAAGGAGAGCAGGGGGTTTATGTGAGAAAATATTTCAATAGCCTCCTGCTTTGAATACCAGCCTTAGGTCACTCCTTATTATAATCTATTCTCCATTTAGGTGCCAAAGTGATTTTACCTTGTCACTCCTCTACTCGAAAAACTCCAGAATTATCTTAAACTGGTCTCCACCTTCCTTTTCAGCCTTGTAGATTGTTCCCATTCTAACACTCTATAGTCAAGCAACACTGAGCCACGAACACTCCATTTCCTCTCTCCATGTCTTTCCCTTTGTTGACCCTGTGCTTAAAATGCATCCTCCTTATTTCTGGCCCTTAGTAGCCCTAGTTTCCTTCAAATCTCACCTTACTTACTACATACACTTTTCTGGTTACCAGAGCTTCTAATGCCCCCCCACAAAAGTCTGCATCTGTTTGTATCTCTCTCTCTGTCTCTCTCTCTCTCTCTGTCTCTCTCTTTCTCTCTCTCGCTCTCTCTCTTTCTGTTGTCTCTCTTCCAGCTACATTATGAGTTATCTGAAGGCAAGCACTGATTGTTCCCTTTTGTCTTTGTGCCTAGCACACTACCTGGTATGTAGTTTGTGCTTAATAAATGCTTATAATTGATTCCCTTAGTAGAATGCCATTTCCCTTCACTAGTATAATATAAGGTACTTAAAGGTAGGCACTTCATTGTTTGGTTCCTTGTATATTCCTAGACCCAGCACTGTGCCTGTATTTCAATAATTTTTTATTTAATTATTTAAATTTTGCTAAACTAAAACCTCCAGATGTTTTTCAAATGAACTTATGTTGAGCCAGATTTCCCTATCCTGTACTTATGACATTGATTTGGAAAAAATCTAAAACCAAAATGGAAGTATATACATTTATCTCTGTTAAATTTAATTTTGTTGGTTCCTGCTATTCTGAATGCATCTTGAATCTTGATTCTGCCATCACTGTATAAAACTTGACTTTCTCTTGGCCGCAGAGCTCTTAATAGAAGGATTTTTTTATTCCCTTGACCATGAGGGGCTACTGCTCTCTTGGACACAATGTATAATGTTGAACACTTAATAATATACTGATAAATTGGTTTTTAAATCACCAGAAATGTTTGATTTAGGCGAAATGTCTTGAATCTCAATTCATTCCAAATACTATATGGATAATAGAGATTCTGATCTAATTACCAGATGTTTCTATATTTCATTTCAAAGGGGAGATTGTTGTTAAACTCTTTAATTGGGTTGGGAATGTAAAATGTGATGTGAGAATGACTTTCACTGTCAATATCTACAATACATATGGTGTACACCATAATGTGTGATGAAATCTGTGATATTTATGGAAGTGGTATTGTTTGAGTTAGAAATAACTAACCTTGGTTTTCAGCGACCATACATATATGCATAAATACGTGATACATTGTACATATACATGTTGATTTATATGTATATACATCAACACACATATTAGGCTATTGAGATTTCTTGCTGTGATAATAACTCCAGCTGCATTTTGTCTGTGATTTGGTATGGGTATGATATTCAGTAAGGTTGGTGTTTTACATATACCTCAAAGTCTTCCTGTGTTTAAAAAATGAAATACATACTAATTACTCAAGTGATAATCCATCTGATACAAGATCTATACTCAGGGATATGTTTTCTTCTAAAAGCACAGAATTGCTGCTGAAATGAGATTTTAGATTAGCATTCTCAATAGTCTTCATCTAGGCTCATCCATATAAAATTTGTTATAAGCTTCCTCAGTACCAGGGGATAAAAAGGATCTCTCAGTGCTAGAGTTTGTCTTACCTGGTTAGAAAACTAGGGCCCATTCCTAACACTTTGTGGAGTTACTTCAACAGCATCAATCACCATCTGACACCCCTAGGGACAGAGATTTCACAAGCCAGTTTGAAAGCAATATAAACCTTAAGGTCATTTTCCTTTAATTATTCTTTTCTACTTGAGGAAATAATCTTATTTTTTTTTCATCAGAGTGAATCTTATGGTGTACAAGCCATTATTTTTTCTTTTTCTTTTTTCCTAAAGGAAGCTTTTCAGTTTTACTAGCTGAAACTTTGCTCTAAAACTAGCCTTTTCATTACCCTGCTATGCTCCCTGATGTGACAAGAATCAGATAGCAAATCTAATGCCACTAACTGTCCAGGTGCCCAGATTTGGTTTAAGAAAAAGAGCAAAAGTATTTATATCCTTTGTTACTGATTTTATTTTCTCCCTTTTTCACACTGAATTTTTGTTCAGCTTCTCCTCACGTTAGACAGTGTCAGTGCATGTAACAAGGATTTTCAACATCTGAGTGGCTCTTCCACAAAGCAGTCTACAGCAAGTTCATTGCCAAAAGAGAGTTCCAAATATATGTATGAGCCAGTCCACTGTGCTTTTGCAATATGGGGCATTTTTGCAAAGAATACTATGTCACTGAGATGCTTATCACCGTATGATATGACTAGATGAGCTTCAAAAAGTCTTAGTGTTGTGATTGAATTTGATCAATTCATGCTTATCTATTGCAAAATTTCATTCCTCTTTTTTAAAGAGGTGAGTGCAAAGGTGGGGAACCACCTACATCAGGATTCCAGCAGAAGCCAGGCTCGGCTAGCCAGAGTTGAACTACCAGGAACCCAGGAGCTTGGAGTTCAGCCCTGGGGTAAGATGGAAACTTTGCAGCAAGGAGCTGAGTATGCCTTTTTGGCCCCTTCCACTGGGACTGCTTGGGACCCAGGAGAGAGGGGTAGATTGGTTAATGGCGGGGTGGGGGAAGTAACTTGGACCCCACCCTGTTGGCTTTATTGCCCAGCCGGCCCTCAGGACTTGGAAGCGGGGGCTAGAACAGCATGGAGAGCACAGACTCCCAACAGAACTTTGTTTGGACTTTTCTTTGAGTTGGGACTTTAGGTACCAAGAGGGACCCTGAAACTGCAATGTGGGGAGAAAGACCTACCCTCCAGAAGTACTTTATTTGGACACTCTGTATTAGCTAAAGAGATTTGTGGAGTGCTTTACCTACAGCACTCGCACTACTGTCCCCCCACTGCTAGCCCGTCCTCTCACTCACCAAGTCGCAGCATGATGAGTCTTCGGGGCGCCACCGGCCTCTGCGACCCTCGCGGAGGAAGAACCAGACAGAACACCTGAGGTAGTCAGGGAGCTCTTTATTCTGTCGCGACTACATCCCGGAACGCCGCACTTCCCCGAGGCGAGTGCTCTTATAGCTTTACCCCTCCCTATGCGAGCTCTATCGTCCAATCACAGGCTGAGTCCTACTTTATATCCTAATATGGCAATTACAGCAAGCTAGCTCTAAGTGTTCCCGCCCCCAACATCTCCCGTTCCCGCCCCCAACATCTCCCGTTCCCGCCCCAACAGAGATTAACTTGCTTTGACCTAGGGGTGGACATTTGAATTGTAAACAAGTATTTGGGAATGGCACTGATTGATATGTTTTGCTTTGTTGTGAATGATATGTTTTCATTTCCAGCTTGATTGGATCACAATGTATAATGCTTCTATTTGTTCCAGGATCAGTGGCCATTTAATTTAGATTTTTGTTATGCCATGGACCTGGAAGGGGTGGAGTGTATTGGGAATCAAGATGGGCTCTTAGCACTTATTCAACCAAGTGCCCTTGAAGAGTTTGGCCTTTGTTTTCTTGATTAAATTAGGAGTCCTTGCCGACCTCCTTGCCTCAAGGGAAAGGCTAGTTTACATGGGTTTGAGTGACATGTTTGTGACAACAGAGGCTTTTAGACCACATGGGTTTAAGTTACATTTTTGTGATGATTTTAGGTCATGTGGGTCCTAAGGGGAGTTGTTAACTCCAGAGCCAATAGTAAGAGCTTAAGTTCTGGTTGCTCAGATGATGTTTGATGATGGCTAAAGAGTGCATAAAAAGGGAAGACAGAGCTATTTGCTTAGGGCTCTTACCCTTGGTGGTACACAGATGTGGAGTCTCTGGGCAGCTGTAGTTAAGAGCCCTCTAGCTTGTAAACCCGGATGTTTGTTAAACTCTGATAATTATGAATTGAGATTTAAATCAGACAAGGTCTGTCTGTTGATGTTTGTTAAACTCTGATAATTATGAATTGAGATTTAAATCAGACAAGGTCTGTCTGTTGATGTTTGTAATTTGTTTGTATTTGTTTTGAAGTTCAGGGTGCTGGCTTTTTCCCCTGAACCAAGTGAATGATATTTGTATGCTGGATTAAATTGAGATTGGTAACACCTTAACGTTGCTTTCCGTAGTAAAGCAGATCAAAAGAACCTGGGCTTGCAGCATTCTGTGAGCTGGTTGTTTACACCCTCCCCCCCCCCCCCCCCGCAGCAGATTGTTACAACAACAAGATAGAGAAAAATCTCAAAAAATAAAACAGATAATTCTGATGACATGAAATTGAAAAGCTTTTGCACAAACAAAACAAATGCAAACAAAATTAGAAAGAAAATAGGAAACTTGGGGGAGGAGGAGTTTATAATAAATTTCTCTGATAAATGCCTCAATTCTCAAATATATAGGAAACTGAGCTAGATTTATAAATGAGTGATTTCCAAGTTGATAAATGATCAAAGGATATGAATGGGCACTTTTTGGAAGAAGGAATCAAAACTATCAATAGTCACATGAAAATATGCACTAAATCACTGTTGATTAGAGAAACGCAAACTAATACAAATCTGAAATACCTCATACCTATCAGATTAGCTAACATGAGAGAAAAGAAAAATGAAAAGTACTAGAAGGGATTTGGAAAATTTGAGACACTAATGCACTGTTGGTGGAATTGTGAACCAGTCCAATGCTCCTGGTGACTTCTTGAAACTATATCCAAAGAACTATAAAACTGTGCACATACATTGACCCAGCAATATTGCTATTAGACGTGTATTCCAAGAGATCAATGAAAAGGGAAAAGGAACTATTTGCATGAAACTATTTATTGCACCTCTTTTTGTGGTGGCAAAGACTTACAAATCAAGGGGATGTGCATCAATTGGAGAATGGCTGAACAAGTTGTGATATGTGATTGTGGTAGTACAGTATCATACTATAAGAAATGATGGATGATGAAGAGGATGGTTTCAGAGAAACCTGGGAAGACCTATATGAACTGAGGTAAAGTGAAGTGAGCCGAACCAGGTGGACATTATCTACAATAACAGCAACATTGTAAGGATGATCAGCTGTGAAAGACTTAGCTACACTGATCAAGATGTTGATCCAAGACAAATCCAAAAGACCCATGATGAAATATGCTATCTACTTCCTGAGAGAGAACTTATGACCTCTGAATGCATATTGAAGCATACTTTTTAAAACTTTCTTCATCTTTCTTGTTTTTGTTTTTAGCCTGTATTTTCTTTTGAAACCAGACTAATATGGAAATACATTTTGAATGACTTTACATGTATAATTGATATCAAATTACTTTCCTTCTTAGGGAGGGGGGAGGGACAAAAAGGAAAGAAAGAATTTGAACTGGAAAATTTTTTTGGAAATGATTGTCACAATTTTAATAGGTAATTAGGAAATATTTAACAAAATAAATAGAAATATATTTTAAAAAGAAAAAAAAAACAAATCCCAGTCGCATACAGTAATGCCATTTGAGCTGGACATGACTAGTACAAGGTTAGCCTAACCTGATGACCAAACATTTAACATTCTTTCCCTATATTTCCTCTGACTCATCTATAAAAGCTTTATAAAGCTAATGAAAAAGACTGTGGTGGAAGCATTAATTGAGAGGAGTTATCACAGCAGTGTCACTGGAACTCTTTGTTCTGGTTTTGGGAGAGTTGTGATTTATGAGTTTGGGGACTTTTCAGATGAATTATGATTCAGCAGCATCCCAGCATAGACATTCACATATTCAACTTCCTCTACTGCAGGTATTTCTTGTTAATTAAAATTGATGATATGAAAATATCAATACTAAACATATTACCCCTCATATAAATCATTACTTCCATATACATATTTCTGCTAAGATTTTTTTTAATTCACTATAGATTAGTTTAGTGTTATGGAAAAGAAAAATGGTCTTCCAATTTTCATTGACAACTATAATGCCTTCCTTTAGGCACCTTGCTTTTCTAGAGATGATAAACAGGTGAATTATCCTAATCCAACAAAATACCTTTGATGTTGGTATAGTTCATTCTTATGTTGTTTGTGACTCCTTACTCTATTTCTTATGTAAAGGATATCTTTTATAACTATATTTAAATGTGAAAAAGGAAATGGAATACTGAGTTGACAAAGTGATCATTGATAAAATATTTTTTCCCAGTGAGCTTCATATTTGTAATTCTAAGCTATTTTTTTTAATAATGGAAAGATTTTCTGTGGAAGAACATAGAGAAGGAAGATAGGATTGACGATAGAGTGCCAATGATTGACAGTGTCAGGAAAACAGGCAAAGTTTGGTTCTAGTTGATGGTATTTATTATTATTTTCTTGAGGCCCCTTTCCTATCTCCATGCTCTCCATCCTGGCTTTAGTAAACTTTTTGAAGGTTGATCCCAGGAAACTTCCAAAAGACTACTTACTGCTCCTTTTCCTGAGCAAAATGTTCTCTCCATCTTTAAATTTAAAATTTTGAGTAGTACTATCCCTGGACCTCTTGTTTACTCCCCTCACATTCTGCTTTATGTGAAAGATCTTTGTTTTAGTCTTGACTATTAGATTGTAATCTCATTGAGGGCAGGAACTGTGAGCTCCTTCTGTGTGTCCTCAACACCTAGGACAGGGCCTTGAAAGAATAGAAAATTAGTAAATATTGACTGAATTGAAGTGCTTATATTCATCTTACACATTCTCCCTTTCATATCCCATTGGATAGGTATCATTGTTCATAACTAATATTGTAAAAATGCCTTTTTTAAGATAAACTGGTTTTCCACTGGGTATACATGATCCATAATAGTATCTAGCAGTCTATTTTTCAAAAAAATTAATTCTATGGCAATGTAGATTTGACCAATATGAATCATTAGAGACAAAATAAAAGATCCTTGATTCCTAATCTATGTACTGTTATAGGCTGACTCTTCTCTGCTGCCTCATTAATCTGTTTATTTTTCCTGAACCTATAGCTAGGTAGGAGAGAGTGTGGGGCCTAGAGTCAAGAAAACTCATCTTTGTGAGTTCATATCTGGCCTCAGTCACTTACTAGCTGTCACCCTAGGTAAGTCCTTAACCCCTATTGCTCTTTAAGGAAAAAAGCACCAATATGACTACATTAAGAATAGCTAGGTCATATAGAGACCAATATATCACACTATGTACCAAGATAATGTCAAATTGGGTAAATGATTTAGACATAAAGGGTGATGTATTAGACAAATTATGGGAGCATGGAAAATTTTACCTTTCAGATTTATGGCTAAAGGAAGAATTTATGACCAAACAAGAGTTAGAAAGGATCATGGGAAGTAAAATGCGTAATTTTATTACATTAAATTTAAAAGGTTTTACACAAACAATACAATGCAGTCAAGATTAGAAAGAAAGCAGGAAATTGGGTGAAAAAATTTTCACAGCTTCTCTTATAAAGGCCTCATTTCTCAAATATATAGGGAACTGAGATAAATTTATACACACACACACACACACACACAGAGTGTGTGTGTGTGTGAGTGTATATGTGTGTGTGAGAGAGTTATTCCCTAACTGATAAATGGATAAAGGATACAAACGGGCAATTTTTAGAAGAACCCAAAGCTATCTATAGTCATATCTAAAAATCCTCTAAATCCCTACTGATTAGAGAAATGCAAATTAAAAGAGCTCTTAGGTACCACCTCACACCTATAAGATTGGTTAACAAGACAGAAGAGGAAAATGACAGATACTAGAGGGGATGCAGAAAAGTCAGAATACTAATGCATTGTCAGTGAAGTTGTTGTTTTTGTTTTTTGTCCTTTGCTTTTAAAGAGGACCATGATATCAGGAAGATGATACCATGACTTGCAAATGAATTGGTGAGGAGGGCTGTGCAAAGACACCAGCCTCACTTTCACCTCCTCAGCCATCTGGGTCCAGTGGCAAGATATAGATCAGAACTACTGGAGGTGGCCCTGGATGCAGTGGGAGACCTTGGCCTTCTTAAGCTAAGGTCTTTCTGAGTCCTCACTTTGACTGGACTGAGGCAATAGCTCTGTTCCTGTCCTTGATCCCATGAAGGTTGTATCTAAAAGTGGCTGCAGTGTCAGTTTGTTCTAGGCTGAAGCCCCAAGGTTACTCCAGATGTTTGTTCCATGTTGTGCTAGCTGCAATGTAAGTCTTGACCTCCAGTTTTGTAATGCCCATATTCCTGGACTTGAAACTTACAAGGGTAGCAACTGCCCTTCCTATACAAAGAGAAGAAAATAGGTGACAAGAAGAACAATGGTCAGGGCCTGTTTCTGGGGTGCCATAAGACCTCAAGATGTGACAAAGTAGTCCCTAAACTCTTCCTCCTTTAACACATAGTGTTACTGACTGTGAGTGAACTTCTCTTTCTCCCCCAAGAGACGAAAGAATCAAAGAGAGATGACCAAAGCTGACTCAGGCCCTTTGGAGGATGCCAACAGTTCTGGCTATGACACCAGTGAAAATCCTTTTAATTATGTGGCAAGCCAAGCAGAACCAGTTATACAATTTGTAGAGATAGATGCTCCAATTAACCCAATTCTCTTGGAAGCAAATTCCTGTTGTCCAACATCTCAATGATAACACAGCATCTTAGCAAACTATTAAGGTCTACACATTTGCCAGATCCCAATCACACACACACACACACACACACACACACGTACTCTTCAGATATAGTGTTAGCCTATGATTAGGTATAGTAATAATCTATAATCTATGGAAATCCTTTACATTCTCAAGATTCTGTGCCCTGCAGTAAAAGTATCATTTCTACTGGTGGAAATGTGGGAGAGAGAGTATTCCAGGTCTCATGGTCAGTACAGGAAAAGTAACTGAACCAGTAAAATGTGAGCATATTCAGGGAGTGTTTCAAATATCTGCCTTTCCTAGGGAAGTCTTTTAAAGCATGGTTAGTTAAATGATTCATTTGGTTCCCTTTCAGGGGAGCTTAAATCCAAGGGACTTAAATCCAGAGTTAAGATTTTAAAAAAGATCCTTTACAACTAGTCATCTGTCTCATCAGTTATGACAGGCATGACTTGGCTTGCAGTTAGTAATTGCGTATTTGCCTCCAGTAACAATTTATTGTGTAAGTTTGTCTACTAGCCACTTTTATATAATAGCTAGTTCTCTTCAAAAATGAAGGACAAACACAGCCTGTGAGTAGTACGAACTGCATGGAGGGGTACCCAGCCAGTTGGGTAACTCACCTCGTCCTCTCCCTCTCCTTGTCATCTCCAAAGGAAGGTAAATTTGGATGGCCACAAGCCCCGCCCCCCCCCCATCCAGTTAACTTGGGGTTTTCTGGCTAGATTCTTGCCTTCCTGTCTTTTTCTCTTTTCTTTCCCTTCCTTCCTTTCTTTTTTCTTTCGTTCTCTTTCCTTCTTTCTTTCCTTCTTTCCTTCCTTCCTTCCTTTCTTTCTTTCCTTCCTTCTTCCTTCCTTCCTTCCTTTTTCTTTTTTCTTTCTTTCTTTCTTTCTTTCTTTCTTTCTTTCTTTCTTTCTTTCTTTCTTTCTTTCTTTCTTTCTTTCTTTCTTTCTTCCTATTTCTCTTTCTTCCTTCCCTCCCTCCCTTCCTTCTCCTCCTCCTCCTCCTTCTTCTTCTTTCTTTCTCTCTCTCTTTCTCTCTCTCTCCCTCTCTCTCTCCCTCTCCCTCCCTCCTTCTCTCTTTCCACCCATTTCACTCTGAAGCTCATAGATTGGATCACAATAGGTCCATGTCCAAGCTCCACTTAATGGCTATATTTTGGGCCCTCCTGGCTCAGAGTGAATGTCAACCATAATTGTTTCTCTTTTGACTAGCAACCTTAAGGGTTTTCCCTTCCCAGTTGGATTTTTTTTTCTTTTTTCTAATTAAAGGGGCCATCCTTTGACTCACTTCCTGAAGAGACCTATTCACTGAATGGGCCTTACCTTAATCAAAGTGAGAACCTGAAAAGGCTTTAGCCTAAAAGGACCAGAGTCTCCCATTACATCCTAGGCCATCTCCAGTCGTCCTGATGAATATCAGGCCACTGGACTGATGGTCCTGAAGGAGAAAGTGAGGCTGGTGACCTTGCACAGCCCTCCCTGCCTCAAATCAAACTCAATCACGAGGCATGTCATCATTTCTCAGGATGTCATGGTCCTCTTCGAAAACAAAGGGCAAATACACACACCCACACGCACGCACGCACACACACAAATTGTATCAATGTAGTAATCAGCTAAGTTATACATATTATTTATCTGCAAAGATCATATATTTAAAATTAATCAACTTGTCAACACACTTTAAAAGGTCAATAGAACTTAAAACGTTGCTGTTGTTCAGTTGTTTCAGTCGCGTTCAACTCTTTGTGGCGCCATCTGGGGTTTTCTTGGCGAAGATAGTGGAGTGGTTTGCCATTTCCTTCTCCAGCTCATTTTACACATGAAGAAATTGAGACAAACAGGGTTAAGTGACTTGCCCAGAGTCTTGCTAGTAAGTGTCTAAGGTTGGATTTGAATTCTGGTTTTCCTAACCGCCGACCTGTCCCTCTATCCACTGTACCACCTAGCTGCTTAGACATTGTTAAGTAGAAGCAAATAGACAAAAAACAAGTAATAAAGCATTATGCTGCCTTTGTGAGAATTTATACCTTTAACCTCAATTATTTTGACAGGTAAAGAAATGTGGTAACTAGCTCTTGCTCAGGCAGTTTATTAAGACTTTCACTACCTTTTAATAAAAAGGACTAGTCTAACCTGCATGAGTTGGAGACTAGGAAAATCTAGGTCTGCTTACATAGCAGGACTACTGAAAAGTATTGCTCATACTAATCATATGTGGAGTACCATGCCAGACAGTAGAAAAGATATGATACAGTTCCTAGATTCGACAGAGCTTATTGTAAAGCCCCAGGATGAAACACACATAGTAGCAGAGTGTCTAAAGCAGGGGTGGGGAACTGTGACCTCAAAGTCTTAGGCTATTTGTTCTGTGAAGCCACACTTGAGGATCTAGAGGGCCACATGTGGCCTCGAGGCCACAGGTTCCCCTCTCCTGGTCTAAAGTACTGGATGTGGAGTTGAAAGAAGCATAATATGTAGAGTCCTGTCTTAGACTCATCCTAGCTATATAATCATGGACAAGTCACTTAACCTGTGAGAGCTTCTGTTACTAACATAACAGAGTGTGTGTGTGCACATACACACATGCACACATGAACCCATGCACACTCATGGAAAGACTTCTTGAAGGAGCTAATAGTTAAGATGAGGATTAAAGAATGGATAAGAGTTCAATAGGAGAAAGGGTGAAGAGTTGACAAATGACAAATAGCTTCTATATGAGAGACATATCTGACAATCTGCCTTAGTGAGAGGCAGATATACTTCTGTCATACACTTCCGTCACCAAAGTGGGGGAGATGGGGGTATCCTAAAACGTTATGAGGATACTATGTCCCTTGAAGCTCTCTTTCTTTCTTCATCAGTGTTTGGATGGAACTGATAGAGATCTCATACAGTCCTAGTGGGCCTTGACTTGTGTCTTTCTGCAGTTCACCAGCCCCATTTGTCTGGTCACCAACCCCTGGAACTGGATGCCTGCTTTGCAGAATCCTCTTGCCCCCTGGACCAGTCATCTCCTTCCTTTGTCTCTGCCCTGCTGCTTCAGGAGCCATGAACTCCAACGCCCCAGATTAGCCAAAACTTCTCCCTATGATGCTGCTGCTGCTGACAGCTCCTCCCTGTGCATTTCCTACTCCTACCTTTTCCTGGATTTCTATTTCCATGGTTTCCCTCCCTGACTTTGTTGTCTTACTTTTTCCTTGCTCTGGCAAAAGAAAGTCATGAGGTAGCCTAGCACCTTCTAGGTTCCAGAACCAGTGTAGGGGTATTGCCTCTTCTACACTGTGCAGAATCCTGCCCAAGATGAGTGGGGCAACTGCCTGGATGCAATGGAGGCTACCCTGACCCTGGACAATGCCCAAAGCTCCTTCCAAGGTGACCCATAGCTCTGAGATTTCTTGAAGAGGCAGTACCTGGGAGAAGAAGTGAAGCTGCCCAAGCATCTGGGCTACCACTCATGCATACTGCACCACAGAAAGTGGGGCCCAAACTGAACTGGGACAGTACTTGTTGGTGAGGCCCAGCATGAAACATGACTAGAAGAAGCTGGGCCTTCCTATCACACTGATCTAGGCTCATCCTGATTTTTTATACCATGCCCTAACACTGAAACTAAGTGCAGATAATAGGGCATTGAAGGGTGGAAGAACAGGAGGAAGAAGGAAGCAAAAGAGCTGGGTAAGCTTTCCTCAAATGGCTTAGTGAAGTAGGAGGCTGCATAATACGAGAGAGCACTGACCCTGGAGTCAGGAGGACCTGAGTTTAAATCTAGCCTAAGACACTAGCTATGTGACCCTGGGCAAGTCACTTAACCTTGTTTGCCTCAGTTTCCATATCTGTAAAAATGATCTGGAGAAGAAATGACAAACCGCTCCAGTATCTTTGCCAAGAAAACCCCAAGTGGGCATCACGAAGAGTTTGACATGACTGAAAATAACTAAACAACAACAACATAGCCTCATAGATTTATAGCAGAAAAGAGCTTTTGTGGTCATTAAGTTTACAGATGAGGTAACAAAGGTCGAGAGAGATAAAATAAGTTGCCCAGGGTCACACAGCCAGTAGGTTGGAGTGCAGTTAGGGAAGAGGGAAGTAGTTTGGAACAATAAGTCAAGGAGTTGATATCATTAAATAAAATATTATGGAAAAGGAGGAAAGAGGCAAAATTATTGTACAACGAATTTGTGGTGGCTGCTTTAATGATGATGATTTACACCCACAAAGAAAGCTATTAATTGCTCTTTTAACCAACTGGTGGTCTTATGTACAGAAGATAGTTTTGAAATGAAAACTATCCTGCTAGTCATCTATTATTTATGTTTTTGTTCTGGGATTAACAAGGCACCATATTCTAACACTTTGCCAGTACAGAGAGCTTTGGATACCTTTGGGTATCCAATATTTAAGATTTAAAGAGCTTGTTTAAAAAATTCAATTAAATTCAACAACAAGAACAAAATTATCAAGTGTTACCTAGGTACCAGGCACTGTGCCTTACGCAGGAAATATGAAAATCAAAATGGAAGCCAGGCTCTTACTTTTAGGAGATTATATCTGATTGTCATAGATTATGTAAACAAATAAATATAAACTAGTTTGAAAAGGAAGAGAGCAGAAAGGAAAGAAAAAAGAAAACCTCCCTGCAAAAAGTGAGACATAAGCTGAAATAGGGAAGAGAATTCCTTACGAGAGATAGAGAGAGAGAGACAGAGAGAGAGAGAGAGAGAGAGAGAGAGAGAGAGATTGTAGACTTGAAACCAATGTTTTGATGCTGTGAAATGCTATGTATGAAGGAGTTTCTATTCTGCTGTACACACATCTCCATACACACACATGTGTGCACACACATATACATACACACACAAACAAACACACACACACACACACACACACACACACACAGTGTTCTTTCTGAGGTATCCACAGAATATCTCTCTCCAAGACCTGAGGGAACAAGCCTTTTGAAAGAAGGACTCATGATCATCCTGACTAGGAAGATGATACAGGTCACATCATCTTGCTTACATTTTGTTACACTGAGGAACAGCAAGAAATGGCTTTGCAGTGTGCCACACATCCTGACCCTTTTGTCAAAGCAGTAATGGTAAGATGACAGGCAGTGTCTGGAGTGAAGAAAAGCAGAAAGTTGAGGAAGATGGGCCTGAATACTGATAGGATGAAGGCTCAGGGTCCCCAAACCCTATTCAACTAAAACAAAAAGATACAGACAAATAGGCTTTAGGACCCTCAGTTCATTTGTATTTAACACATTTATTGGATGTAAATTAAACACTCCTTTCTCTTTTGCCAGTTACAGCTCCTTCCTCTGAAAGATTCATCACCAGACAAAAGACAATTCACTCATGGGTGCTGGCATCATGGTATCCTTGAGGCATTCTCTTCTAGTACATGCAAGGGGAGGAATAATTAAATAGGCGTACAAGCAAGGAGTAACTGCCTGGAACTGAGCTTAGCTACAGTAAGAAACCTGTATGTGACACAGCATTTTTAACAGTCAAGACTCAAATGCTAAAAAAATAAACAGGGAGCAAAGCAGAAGATCTGGGCCTCTATCACCATGGTCCTATAGGTGTGTGAAGCAGGAAATTGAAATAATTATACCTATGATCTAAATAAAATTAAACTGTCTCTTTAACAGCAAATAAATGCTATTGGCATGTATGTTCTTTGTTCTATTAAGTCAGACAAAAAGTTTCCCAACGTGTTAGAATATAGTGTAAGAAATTAAGTCGAAGGATAAAGTATTCAGTAGCAGTCTTGAAAGTAACTAACTTGAGAAATTGGGTGAAATATTTAATTTTTTTAAGGTAATCTCATTCCTTTTATAACAGGAGCTTAATCTGTTTCTGTTTCACTTATCCTTGGGCAATCTGGATAAGCCCATGGAACTCTTCTGAGGACAATGTTATTAAGTATATAAAATAAAATATCTAGCAATACAGAGATGGAAAAATTATATTGAAGTTAATATATTTTGTTTCTGTTTTTACTTTTATTTTTTTCCATCAGGTTCATGAACCATCTTAATTTGTCTAGGAATCCAACCTTAAGAACTGCTAATTTACAAAATGAAGTTATAAAATGAAATCACTGTACTAGGTGCTTTCTAATTCTGCAGAAATCTAATTGACTGTTAGTTATGCTGATATTCACCCTGTTCATCACTGATTTTGGTATCCATCCTGCTTATATTATTCTTAGTAGTTCCATGTACTAAAGACATTCACTGGTTCAAAATGGTGATCAAAAAGGGTGAGCATGGCTTTATCAGGAGCAGGTTGTATCAGACTAATCTTATTTCCCCTTCTGACAGGATTATTAAACTAGCAAATCAATATTATGCTGTAGACATTTTAACTAGATTTTAGAAAAGCAACACATGCTCTCAAAGTCTATGTCCCTTACCCACTGTCACTGCCAGATTAGGACCACAAAGTGAGGCTACTATACCTCCTTAGGGCTCTGGGGTAGCCTTGGGGGGTTTGGGGTGAGGGAAGAGCTGTTTTCTAATGAATTCATTTATAAGCCCCCACTAGTGCACTTCATCTTTGATTATTAGTTGATATAAATTAGTTAGCTGGACAATAATTGTCATTCAGTAAGGGTGATTTACTAAGGTTTTATAATAATAACATTTGGTATAAAAGATCAACCCAAAGTCCATGATATGTTTTTCCACAAAAGCATTCATAGTATAAGAGTAATAAGTTCAAGCTTAGGGTTGGCTCTTTTTCCAAACTACAGAATATCTTTGGTACATAGAGCTACAAAGAGTAATATAGAATAAGGCAGGATGGATACAAAAATCAGTGATGAACAGGGTGAATGTCAACATAACTAATAGTCAATTAGATCTTTTCAGAACTAGAAAGCACCTAGTAAAATCACTTCATTTTATAACCTCATTTTGTAAATCGGTGTGTATGTAGCAAATAGAAAACATAACTCCTGGAAATTCTTTTTCTGGAGTCCCCAAAGTGTTCCCTTTGGATATGGGATAGCTTTTCTGGCGAAATCACTATAGAGCTCTGAATCTGTCTTTCATCATAGTATCCAGTTGAGCGTTTCCTCAGCTTCCTTATTCATACACTGCCTCCAGCTGTTCCTTTTTGGAAGGACATTGCTAGGACTGTAATGAAAAAGTCAAAATTTTCCAGTAGTGGGAAGTTCACCAAGTTCTTCTTCTAGTCAAGGTGGAGAAAAAAGACAGACCAAGACTGAAGCCTAGGCTTTTCTCCCCTCTCTTCACTCTTCTCCCCCAAGCAATTCCTTCTCAGGAGCTTAGCTATAAGGTTTCCTTCGGTCTGACTTACCACCTGTCTGAATCTTCTATTCTAAACTAGTTTCAGAGTAGAAAAAAATTGCAGAAGAAAAATACTTTAAAGATTACCAGCTTCATTAGATGCAATTGGCACCCTTAAAACATGGAGAGGGACTTTTTGGGTTTTTTAAAGGGAATTAAGTTTCCTTGTTTTACTGTTTCTATCTAGTCTAATTAGTCCAATCAAAATTAAAATTATTTTATAAATAAAAGAGTAATTTTGCCAAATGTTCTATAAATGATGAATATGACTTTCGTTTCATGTGCTCTTTAATGACAAATAAAATTTTGTAATTTTAATACACAGTTATTAATCTAACCTTATATACTTTGTTTTCTATAAATCTATATAATTTATTGTTTGCAATTTCAGATCCTGATAGCATTTCACACATGAATATTTGTTCCATTATTTTACTGGATATTGTCATCTTACTGACCAAACAATAATTCAAAAGCTTATCTTTTATTGAAGATTGATATCAGATTTGAAGGAAACCACTATCTCTGATTCCCCATGGTACAATATTTCAAAACTAATGTGAGCAGGTCCATAACTATGTTATATTATTCCATCAATCTTAAGAGAACGTGATCTGCAGCCCAACATGAGGCCTTTAAGTCAAAGCATTTAATTACCATTTCCAATCCGGGAAAGAGAAAAAGGCTCTCCCTTTGGCAAAATTGTGATGTCTCTAGCCCTCCATAACTTCTTTCTGCTTATAGGCCCCCTCTGTTTGCTAGACATCCCCACATACAATTTCCTGATGCTGTGTTTTTCCCTTCTTTTTCTCCACCAAACCCCACCCCTGGCCTCCCCGCACAAGTGAGCTTTTAGGAAAGATTCCGTTATTTCTCATTTATACTGTAGCATGATTATGTTAAGACTTCCAGAAATATTTAAATTTTAAGCTATAGCTGTTGTTGTTTAATTGGAAGGGAGAGGGCAAAAATCTGTAAATGAATTTCAAGTATCAGTAAATCTGTTAGAGTTGGTAGGGGAAGTTATCTGTTGAATCTCTTTGTTGTCTCTGCAAATATCCTGTAAAATGGATCTGTACTCCTTGTCTACAGGTAAAGTCTGAACCAGCCAGCCAGTGACAGTAGTATAGTCTCTTTAGATTAATGATATTATTGATCATGTGAGTATAGGATTTTGTAAATATATGATGTTGCCTCAAAAAAAATACTTAAAAAATCACAATGAAATAAACCAGGGAGAATTTTGGGATCAGAGAGGAAGAACTGGAAGAAAAGTAGTGAAATGCCTTGGTTAGGAATATTCAACGGGGAAAGAAGAAAGAGTGGGAATGCAGTGAGAATAAAGTTCATAGACAGAATGATGTAGAGGAAATGGATTGGTCCAGAGTCATGTAAGGTAGGGCCTGAAAAGTGGCTAAACAAACAAAAACAAAACCTCCCAAATATATACACATTCACAAATAGAATTCTATTGTTTATATTTCACTTCTGAAATGAAGGGACCTCCAGTACTGCCTAGGAAGGGAAAAAAAGGGAATATACATTTATTAAGTGCCTGCTATGAGTCAGGCACTGTGCTAAGCTCTTTTATAAATATTGAGTTTGATCCTGACAATAGTGCTGTAAGATAGGTGCTGCTGTTATCTCCCTTTTAGAGTTGAGCAAACTGAGGCAGACAGAGGCCAACTGACCTGGGCAGTGTCATATAGCTAATAAGAGTTCGAGACCATATTTGAATTCATGTTCTTAAGAAGTCCAGGCTCAGTGCTATCTACTGAGCCACCTAGATTCTTCTATTAGTGAATTAGCATTCATTTAACTTAGATAAAGGGTACCATGGTATAGTAATTAGGAAGACTTGGGTTCAATCTTCCATTTCAGTGATGTGATATTGGAAAAGTCACTTAATTTTTGTGTATCTGTCGAGAAACTCTTAAGGAATCTTATGTAGAGCTATTCTACTTATGTATTGTACATTGATCTCAGTAATCTGGATACTCCATTTAAGTCAAAATCTTTTGATATCTGTTCCTTCACAACTCTTATCCATGCCTTTTAGTAAATCAACCATGGGGGTCCAGCCAACATGCTGTCACCTCTTTTTATGTGTTACGACATTAAACACGTAAGCAATGTAACACATAGACTAGTCACCTATAGTTACTGATTCATTTTACCTGATCTCCCATTCCTTTTTCATTCATATATCTCTTCAATGATTATTTTATGATACAACTTTTGTGCAGTTATTAAGGATTAATAAGCCTATTTCTGCTCTAAGGCTAACTTGCATCTGATCTGTACATTTATTTTATACACTTAGTTATAGTCATAATATTTTCACTATTAGTTCTAGAGGGAGAGCATTCATGTGTGTCTGTGTATCTATGTCAGTGTGTATGCATGTCCATGCATGTGTGGGAGTGTGTGCATGTGTGTGTGTGAGCACATGCCCATACTTTTCATTGTATCATCTGCTTTCAGCAAAGTGCTTGGAACATAGTGAGTGCTTTTTGATTGATTCCATGATTATACCCGCAATTTGTCTTCCCGTTGCTCTTTTTTGTTTGTTTTCCCCACTTAACAGTATTTTATTTTTTCAATTAAATGTAAAGATAGTTTTCAACATTAATTTTGATAAGATTTTGAGTTCTAATTCTTTTTCTCCCTCCCTCTCCTCCTACTTCCCCAGTATGGCAAGCAATCTGATATAGGCTGTACATATTTCCATATTAGTCATGTTATGAAAGAAGAATCACAACAAAAGGGGAAAACCACAAGAAAGAAAAAACAAAGAAAAGAGAATGCTTTGATCTGCATTCAGACTCCATACTTCTTTCTCTAGATGTGGATAGTATTTTCCATCATAAGTCTTTTGGAATTGTCTCAGATTATTGTATTGCTAAGAAGAGCTAGGTCTATCAAAGTCGGTCGTCACACAATTTTGCTGTTACTGTGTACAATGTTCTCCTGGTTCTGCTCAATTCACTCAGCATTGGTTCCTTCAAGTCTTTCCAGGTTTTTTTTTCTGAAATTCTCTTGACCAGTGTTTCTTATAGAACAGTAGTATTCCATTACATTCATATACCACAACTTCGTCAAGCCATTCCCCAACTGATGGACTCCAATTATTTGCTACCACAAAAAGAGCTGCTATAAATATTTTTGCATATGTTGGTCCTCTTCCCTTTATTATGATCTCTTTGGGACAGAGACCTAGGAGTGGTATTTCTGGATCAAAGGGTATGCACAGTTTTATAGCCCTTTGGGCTTAGTTCCAAATTGTTCTCCAGAATGGTGAAGTCAGTTCACAAGTCCATCAACAATGTATCAGTGTTCCAATTTTCCCACATCTTCTCCAACATTTATCATTTTCCGGTTTTGTCGTATTAGCCAATCAGATAGGTGTGATGTGGTACCTCAGAGTTGTTTTAATTTGCATTTCTCTAATCAGTAGTGATTTAGACCATTTTTATATGACTATAGAGAGCTTTGATTTCTTCCTCTGAAAACTGCCTGTTCATATCCTTTGACCATTTACCAACTGAGGAATAACTTGTATTCTTATAAATTTGACCCAGCTCTTGATACATTTTAGAAATGAGGCCTTTATTAGAAATGAGGCAGGAAAAATTGTTTCCCAGCTTTCTGCTTTCCTTCTAATCTTGGTTGCATTGGCTTTGTTTGTACAAAACCTTTTCCATTTAATGGAATCAAAATTATCTGTTTTCCATTTCATAATATTTTCTATTTCTTGTTTGGTCATAAATTCTTCCAATCTCCATAGATCTTATAGGTAAACTATTCCTGGCTCTCCAAATTTTGCTTATGATATCACCCTTTATATCTAAATCATGTACATATTTTGACCTTATCTTGGTATACAGTGTAAGATGTTAGTCTATGCCTAGTTTCTGCCATACTGTTTTCCCAGCAGTTTTTGTCAAATAGTAAGTTCTTATCCCAGAAGCTGGAGCCTTTGGGTTTAACAAACAGTAGATTACGATAGTCATTTACTACTATGTCTTGTGAACTTAATCTATCCTACTGATCCACCACTCTATTTATTAGTCAGTACAAATGAGTTTTGGTGATTGAAGCTTTATAGTATAGTTTGAGATCTGGTACGGATAGGCCACCTACCTTTGCATTTTTTTTCATTAATTCCCTTCATATTTTTGACCTTTTGTTTTCCAGATAAATTCTGTTATTACTTTTTCTAGCTCTATGTAATGATTTTTGGTAGTTTGATTGGTATGGCACTGGAAATTAATTTAGCAAGAATTGTCATTTTTATTATGTTAGCTCAGCCTATCATGAGCAACTGATATTTTTCCAACTATTTAAATCTGACTTTATTTGTGTGAAAAGTGTTTTGTAATTGTGTTCATATAGTTCCTGGGTTTGTCTTGGTAGGTATACTCCCAAATATTTCATATTGTCAACGGTTACTTTAAACTGAATTTCTCTTTCTAATTCTTACTGCTGGGCTTTGTTAGTAATATAGGGAAATGCCAATGATTTATATGGGTTGGTTTTACATCTTGCAACTTTGCTAAAGTTGTAAATTATTTCAAGTGTTTTTTTAAATTGATTCTCTAGGATTCTTTAAGTATACCATCATATCATCTGCAAAGAAAGTTTTATTTCCTCACTGCCTATTCTGATTCCTTCAATTTCTTTTCTGTAATGGGGTTAAGCATTTTAGTTCTTCTGTTAATCTGGGAAATTTATATTTTTGTAAATATTCATCCATTTCACTTAGATTGTCAGATTTATTGCCATGCAGTTGAGTAAAATAGCTCTTAATCGTTTTTTAAATTTTCTCTTCATTGGTGGTGAACTTACCCTTTCCATTCTTGATACTGGTAATTTGATATTCTTCTTTCTTTTTTAAAAAAATCAAATTGGTCAGATGTTAATCCATTTTATTGTTTTTCCTCCCATAAAACTAGCTCTTAGTTTCATTTATTACTTCAATAGTTTTCTTACTTTAAATTTTATTAATCCCTCCTTTGATTTTTAGAATTTTTAATTTGGTAATTAATTGGGAATATTTAATTTCATTTTGATATCTTTCAGGAAGTGATTGGCAGGTTCTTTCAATAACTATTTTACCCTCTGGTTCTAGGATATCAGGGCAGTTTTGCTTTGATGAAATTATTGATGTTTCTATGATTTGTTGTTTGACTCATTCTTTAGGATTAAATTATTTAGTTTCCAATTAATTTTTAGTCTATATTTCCATAGCCCTTTATTACACATAATTTGTATTGCATCATGATCTGAAAATGATACATTTAATATTTTTTGGCTTTCTGAATTAGACTGTGAGGTTTTTATGCCCTAATACATGGTCATTTTTTGTGTAAGTTCCATGTACTGCTGAGAAAAAGGTATATTCCTTTCTATCCCCATTAAACAGTTTTCTCCAGAGGTCTATCATGTCTAACTTTTCTAAAATTCTATTCACCTCCTTAACTTCTTTCATGTTTATATTATGGTTAGATTTATGTAGAGGGGGAAGTTGAGGTCCCCCACTACTATAGTTTTGCTATTTCTTCCTGTAATTCACTTAACTTCTCTTCTAAGAATTTGGATGCTATACCAAGACTTAGTGCATCTATGTTTAGTATTGATACTATTTCATTGTCTATGGTACCTTCTAGCAAGATACAGTTTTCTTCCTTATCTCTTTTAATTAGATCTATTTTTACTTTTGCTTTGTCTGAGGGCCTGATTTTTTTAAAAAAAATCAGCTAAAGCACAATATATTCTGCTCCATCATTTTGCCTTTACTCCGTCTGTTCCTCTCTGCTTCAAGTGTGTTTCTTGTAAACAATCTATCATAGGATTATGGTTTTTAATTCACTCTGCTATCTACTTCTGTTTTATGGGAGAGTTCATCCCATTCACATTAACAGTTATGATTACTGTGTCTTTCTCTCCATCCTCTTTCTCTCCTAATTATACTTTTCTCTCTCCTTTCACCCTTTTCCTCATCCTCAGTGTTTTGATTCTAACCACAACCTTCCTCAATCTGCACTCTTTCCTATCAGCCCTTCTCCCTTTTCTTTCCCATTTCTGCCATTACTTCAGCTTTCTCTGTTGCCCTCCCTTCTGTTCACCTCTTTCCCTTTTCTTTCTCCCTTCTCTTCCTACTTCTCTATATGGTAAGATAGATTTCTATACCCAACTGAAAGTGTATGTTATTCCCTCTTTCAGCTAAATCCAATGAAAGTAAGGTTCAAACAATGCTCACCCTCCTCCCTTCTTTCCCTCTACTGTAATAGGTATTTTGTGCCTCTTTATATTATGAAATGTACCCTATTCTGCCTTCCCCTTTCCTCTTCTCCGTTACAATCTTTTTTTTCACCCCTTAATTTTTTTACATCATCACATCAAAGTCAGCTTATACCCATACCCTCCGTCTATGTATGTTCCTTCCAGTTGCCCTCATATATAGTTTTCAAGAGTTGCAAGTATCATCTTCCCATGAAAATAGTTCAACCTTATTGAATAACATGTTTGTTTGTTTTTGTTTCTTTCCTGTTTACCTTTTTATGCTTCTCTTGAATCTTGTATTTGAAGATTGAATTTTCTGTTCAGCTCTAGTCTTGTCATCAGCAATTGTTGAAGGTCCCCTATTTCATTGAATGCCCATCTTTTCCCCTGAAAGATTATGCTCAATTTTGCTGAGTAGTTGATTCTTGATGTCTAATCCAAGCTCTTTTGCCTTCTGGAATATCGTATTCCAAGCCCTCTGATCCTTTAAGGTAGAAGCTGCTAAGTACTGTGTAATCTTGAGTCTGGTTCCATATTTAAATAGTTTTCTTTCTGGCTGCTTGTAATATTTTCTCCTTGACCTGATAATTTCTGAATTTGGCTCCAACGTTCCTTGGAGTTTTCATTTTGATATCTCTTTCAGGAGATGATTGGTGGATTGTTTCAATGACTGTTTTAACCTCAGGTTCTAGGATGTCAGGGTAGTTTTCCTTGATAATTTCTTGAAAGATGCTGTCTATGATCTTTTTGATCGTGGTTTTCAGATACTCTAATAATTCTCACATTATCTCTCCTGGATCTATTTTCCATGTCAATTTTTTCCAGTGAGGTATTTTATATTTTCTTCTACTTTTTTATTCTTTTGATTTTGTCTGACTTGATGTCTTGATGTTTCATAGAATCATTAGCTCCCACTTGCCCAATTCTAATTTTTAAGGAATTATTTTCTTCAGTTACTTTTTGTATCTCCTTTTCATTTGGCCAAGTCTACTTTTTTTTGGAGGGGGGAAGAGAGGGCAATTAGGGTTAAGTGACTTGCCCAAGGTCACACAGCTAGTAAGTATGTCAAGTGTCTGAGGTCAGATTTGAACTCAGGTCCTCCTGACTCCAGGGCCGGGTGCTCTACTCACTCTACCACCTAGCTGCCCCCAATTCTACTCTTTAAGGACTTGATTTCTTCAGTGGATTTTTTTTTCTTCTTTTTCCAATTTAGCCAATTGCATTTTTTTAAGCAATTATTTTCTTCAGTCGGTTTTTCTCCTTCCTGTTCCAAGTTGTTGAGTCTCTCTTGCATGCTTCTCATTTCTTTTCCAAATTTTATTTTTTCTACCTCTTTCAGCTGACTTTTAAAACCCTTCTTGAGCTCTTCCAAGACAGCTTTTTGGGCTTCAGACTAATTCACATACTCCTTTGAGGTTTCACATATATTCATTTTGACGATGCTGTCCTCTTCTGAGTTTCTATTTTGATCTTCTGTTGTCACTATATTAGTTTTCTATCTTCAAGGTCCTTTTTTGTTTCTTGCTCATTTTTTTGCCTATTTCATGGCTTTTAAAGTTGAGCTCTCCTTCTGGGGTACAGGGGGCATTGTCCAAAGCTTCCTATGCAGGGGGCCATAGGCCTTGTCAGTGACTTTATGCACTGGAGCCTCAGTGCTGGCAGCTTGCTCACTGTGCTGGGATGGCCTGGCCTAGTCGCACCTATTGTTTCCTGGGTTCCAGGAATGGTTACTTGCTTTCTACACTGCAGCTGGAGGCCTCATAGCTGGCCTGCTATGCCACTGGCCTAAGGACTGAGGGGCCTCAGTTGCTGATCTGTGCTGTGGCTAACAGCCTCCTGCTGGCTTGTCCAGACACTGTCTGGGCTGGGCTGTGCTCCCCTTTTACCCAAGCAAGGCAGACCTTTCCTGAAGTCCTTCTAAATTATCTTAAGCTGTTACACTCTGTCCTTTTTATAGGTTCTGGCACTCCAGAATCCATTTAGAGGCTTGATTTAAGGTTGTTTCTGAGGGAAACTGGGGAGAGTTCAAGCAACTTTCTGGCTTCTCCCTGCCATCTTGGCTCTTTCCTATTGCTCTTTGGGTGAACTATAATTCTTTACAGATTGTTGTATATCATTGTTTGTAGCTGTATAATATCAGCCATTCAGTAAAGAGTCATTTATTAACATTTATTAATCATTTACTATGTACTAAATACTCAAAATTCAAAGAAAGTCTCTCAACGAGCTCATAGTCTAAGGAGGGAGAAAACATGCAAAAATTATATACAAACAAGATTTGTACATCTGCAAATTGAAGCTAATAAGCAGAGGGAAGGCACTATAATAAAATAGAGCATTTGCTTCAACAAAGCAAAGTGTTGCTTTAGAAGTACTTAATCTGGGGGCTGTAAATTTTTGTTTGATTTTATAATTTTGACAATTATATTTCAATAGTTTTCCTTTGTAATTCTGTTATGCATTTAAAACATTCTGGGAAGGGTTCATCACACTGCTAAAGCTGTCCATATCACACACACGTGCGCGCGCGCCCACACACACACACATACACACACCTTGTTTTAAGACTTTCCTCTAACAAGACAGTTCCTATACTAAGTTAAATACTTAAATTCCATAAAAGACACAAAAGAGTGATATCTTTATAATAATTGGCTGCATATTAATATAGCATAAAACAAAGATATACATGCCTAACAAGTGTTTACCACTGTCACAAAAGATGCTGAATACAGATTTTAGATGTAGAAGTAATTAACACTAAAAGGGATTAATAATAAAAAAATAGTACCTCCAGGTGTTTCTTTTTGTGGATGTAGAGATTGCACCTGGACCCAGAATATTTCAGAGGCTCTTAATAAGGGACATAATTACTCAAACGCGTTCACACTAACTCTTCACACAGGCCAAATAAGATGAAGGCTACTCATTGTCCAAAATATGATTAGCAGTCAGATGGACAATTTAGAGATCAGACTTAAGAATAAAGCAGACTTGATATCATTTGGAAAATCATGCAGTGATTTTAATGACTGCAAGCTTTTCCATGAAACAAATAAAACATCTTTATATACCAAATTTGAATCTTCATTTCAATAATTAAATTCCTAAGGAACGTATCTTTCTAGTGGTATTTTCTTGTTACTAAATATTGAAGACCGAATTATGAAAACTCTATAGGGTGCTGAGAAGGGAAATCATTTGCCAAGTAACATAAGGAATAATTCATTTGCCTCACCCTGTTCTAGGGGTAAAATAAGGATCTCTTCCTTCGTATGCACCAGGTGTTCAATTGTATCCATTAAATTCTCAAGGAAAGAATTAAGCTAATAATTTTGTTTTTACTATTTTTAAATATGCTTAATTTCAACTCATATTGCTTCCTTCAGGTCTCAGCTAAAGTCCTACCTTATGTAAGAATCCTTTACTTGTCCTTACCTCTGAGATACAAACCTCCTCACCAGCCAATTTATCGTGTATATACAGTTATCCCTTCTCCATCACAACCTTCCCCATCATGGTTTTGATACAATCACAGTTTGGAATAAGAAAATACATAGGAATTTTTCAAGAGTTTTGCAGAAGCCACAGAGGACATGTGAAGGCCAGCAGATGAAACAGAACCCATGACTGAATTCTTAACTGAAATTTTACAATAACATACCCCATAAAAGAAAAAGGAAAAGTTCAGACTTCTTCTCTGGTATGAAGGGAGGGCCAAAAATGTTTACATGTCTTGTCTGTATTGCAGGGGTGTAGCACCCCCAACCCCCATGACGTGGAAGGGATAACTGTATTGTGTTTGTTCATAGTTATCTGCATGTTGTCTCCCATATTAGACTGGGAAATCTTTGGGAGTCGGGATTGATTTTTGTTTTGTTTTGTGCCTTTCTTAACATCCTTAGCACTTAGTCCAGTATCTGACACACAGTAGGTGCTTAATAAATTCTGTTTGTCTGACTCATCTGACTTCATAGAGAATTACTAAAAATATTCATTGATGTTTATCTATCTTATGATTATTTTCAACCCAAAATTCTTCCTTAAACTCAAACTCAGTCAAACTTCTATCATAGTTAACTTTTGGGTCAGCTTATTAATTTTTTGCAATTATGTATTCTGCCCTAAATGTTCTTTTCAAAATAATAACCAACCCCACCTGACTCCAATTGTCCATACCAGTCAGGATCTCCTTTATTTAGATGAAAATCTATTGCTTGTTCTTCCTGCCCCTTTTCCATTTAGATAATTTGGTATTCTTTTCTAAATCACCTAATCTCTAATTGCAGAACACTGTGATCCTCTCATTTTGTTCATGGCAATTACAGCATTTATATGATTCTTCTTTTGAACAATTATATGCAGTGGTCAAATGTTTCACATATACACACAAAAAAAGTTAATACAAAAACCATCTTCCCTCATTTTGTGATTCATTACAGCATCTTTCCCATGACTACAAATAATGAAATGATTTAAAGATGGTAGAGGCAAAGTCCTCCACTTTTACGCTCTGTTCTCCCTATTTTGTTTTTAATTCTTCAAGCATTCCAGTTACCTTCAAACTGCTAACTTACTATGATATTATATTTGCTATGAGATCTTTCATTCAATCACTCACCAAATATTTATCATGTCTACAATACATAAGTATAGAAACTTATTTTTACATCAAATAATAATCTAGTTGAGGTTTTAAAAAAGCATTCCTCTTTCTAAAAATACATAAAGCACCATTTATAGTTACCAAAGACACTCAATACTACCTTATGATGACAACCTAAACACTGAAGTGATTAAGTTAACAGAACAGTCTTTTAGGTGTTCGAGGCTTTCATATTAGCCACCACCCTTTCTAGCCTCAGATTTTCATGCTTTTATCAGTCACATTTTGGCTTCCAAACTGGTCTATACAACTCTTCAGCTTGCCTTGCCTACCAACACCAGATTAATTGTTCTAAAATGCTTCCTTCATCGGGGCAGAGCCAAGATGGCGGCTGGAAAGCAGGGACTAGCGTGAGCTCCCCGCCAAGTCTCTCCAAAAACCTATAAAAAATGGCTCTGAATCAATTCTAGAATTGCAGAATCCACAAAACAACAGAGGGAAGCAGGGCTTCAGCCCAGGACAGCCTGGATGGTCTCTGGGTGAGGTCTATCCCGCATGGAGCTGGGAACAGAGCAGAGCAGAGCCCAGCATGGGTGGCACAGACCAACCAGACCAGGAGCCGGGCGGAAGGGGCCCTAGCGCCCTGAATCAGTGAGCTGCGGCAGTTACCTGACGTCTCAACCCACAAACACCAAAGACAGCGGAGAAGGTTAGTGGGAAAAGCTGCGTGAGTGGAAGGAGTTCAAGGTTTGGCCACCGCCCCCGGGGCAGTGGAGGTGGGCAGGTACAGCTGCTGTTGCTTCCAGCCCCAGGCCCACCTGGTGGGAGGAATTAAGTGGCGGATTAGAGCAGGAGTGAAGAGCCTGCTGAAGATCTAAGCCCAGTCCAGGTTGGAGGTTCTTGGGGAAGGAGGAATGCTGGTGTGGCAGAGCTGGCACATACCCCCCAAACGTGGAACATAGAACTCTTTAGTCTACAAGCAGTCATACCCCGCTGAAAAACTCAAGGGTCAAGTTAGTTGGTTGGGAATATGGCCAGGCAGCAAAAACACACTCAGATTCAGTCTCAGACTTTGGATTCTTTCTTTGGTGACAAAGAAGACCAAAACATACAGCCTAAAGAAGTCAACAAAGTGCAAGAGCCTACACCAAAAGCCTCCAAGAAAAACATGAACTTGTCCAAGGCCATTGAAGAGCTCAAAAAGGATTTGGAAAAACAAGTTAGAGAAGTAGAGGAAAAAATGGGAAGAGAAATGAGAGTGATGCAAAAAAACTATGAAAAACAAGTCAATGACTTGCTAAAGGAAACCCAAAAAAATACTGAAAAATACACTGAAGAAAACAACACCTTAAAAAATAGACTAACTCAAATGGCAAAAGAGCTCCAAAAAGCCAATGAGGAGAAGAATGCCTTGAAAGGCAGAATTAGCCAAATGGAAAAGGAGGTCCAAAAGACCACTGAAGAAAATACTACTTTAAAAATTAGATTGGAGCAAGTGGAAGCTAGTGACTTTATGAGAAATCAAGATATTATAAAACAGAACCAAAGGAATGAAAAAATGGAAGACAATGTCAAATATCTCACTGGAAAAACCACTGACCTGTAAAATAGATCCAGGAGAGATAATTTAAAAATTATTGGACTACCTGAAAGCCATGGTGAAAAAAAGAGCCTAGATATCATCTTTCAAAAAATTATCAAGGAGAACTGCCCTGATATTCTAGAGCCACAGGGCAAGATAGAAATTGAAAGAATCCATCGATCGCCTCCTCAAATAGATCCCAAAAAGAAATCTCCTAGGAATATTGTCGCCAAATTCCAGAGCTCCCAGATCAAGGAGAAAATACTGCAAGCGGCCAGAAAGAAACAACTTGAGTATTGTGGAAACATAATCAGAATAACCCAAGATCTGGCAGCTTCTACATTAAGAGATCGAAGGGCTTGGAATATGATATTCCGGAGGTCAATGGAGCTAGGATTAAAACCTACAATCACCTACAGAGCAAAACTGAGTATCATGCTCCAAGGCAAAAATATGGATTTTCAATAAAATAGAGGACTTTCAAGCTTTCTCAGTGAAAAGACCAGAGTTGAATAGAAAATTTGACTTTCAAACACAAGAATCAAGAGAAGCATGAAAAGGTAATCAAGAAAAAGAACAAAAAAAAGAAATTGCAAGGGACTTACTAAAGTTGAACTGTTTTGTTTACATTCCTACATGGAAAGATGACGTGTATGATTAATGAGACCTCAGTATTAGGGTAGCTGAAGGGAATATGCATATATATAAATATATATATATATATATGTGAATGTGTATGTACGTATATATGTATGTATATATATATATATAGAGAGAGAGAGAGAGAGCGGACACAGGGTGAGTTGAAGATGAAGGGAAGATATCTAAAAGAAATAAAATCAAATTAAGGGATGAGAGAGAGTAATGTATTGAGAGAGGGAGATAGGGAGAGATAGAATGGGGTGGATTATCTCGCATAAAGGTGGCAAGAGGAAGCAGTTCTGTGGGAGGCGGGGAGAGGGCAGGTGAGGGGGGAATGAGTGAATCTTGCTCTCATCAAGTTTGGCCTGAGGAGGGAATACCATACATACTCAATTGGGTATCTTACCCCACAGGAAAGAAGAGGGAAGAAGATAAAAAAAGGGGGGGATGATGGAGGGGTGGGCAGATGGGATTGGAGGTAATCAAAAACAAACACTTTGGAAAGGGGACAGGGTCAAGGGAGAAAATTCAATAAAGGGGGATGGGTTGGGAAGGAGCAAAATATAGTTAGTCTTTCACAACATGAGTATTGTGAAAGGGTTATACATAATGATACACATGTGGCCTATGTTGAATTGCTTGACTTCTTAGGGAGGGTGGGTGGAAAAGAAAGAGGGGAGAGAATTTGGAACTCAAAGTTTTAAAAACAGATGTTCAAAAACAAAAACAAAAAGTTTTTGCATGCAACTACAAAATAAGATACTCAGGCAATGGGGCGTAGAAATTTATCTTGCCCTACAAGAAAGGAAGGGAAAAGGGGATGGGAGGGGAATGGGGTGACAGAAGGGCAGGCTGACTGGGGAACAGGGCAACCAGAATATATACCATCTCGTAGTCGGGGGGGAGGATAGAAATGGGGAGAAAATTTGTAATTCAAACTCTGATGAAAATCAATGCTGAAAACTAAATATGTTAAATAAATAAATTTAAAATAAAAAAAAATGCTGCCTTCATCATTGAATATGAATTTTCAGTGGTTCTCCTCTATGCCTAAAAAAAAAAAAGCTCCAAAAATTTTAGCCTGTCCCCCAAGACCCTATATAATTTAACAATTTTCAAATTCTCATCTCTAGTCACAAGTTCCTTTCCTTCCAGTTCTTTCATTGTTTCACTTCTTTCAAATCTCTCTTCAAATCTCACCTTCACAGTGAAGAAGCTCATTCTTGCACGACAATCTTTTCATTCATCTTTCCTTAACTCCAGATTATAGTTTGGCCTTACACTAAACATTCTTTTCTTTCCTCAGGCCCTCATTTCTACCTCCATAGCAAAACATTCCTCAATTATTTAGCTCCTGTTTAATAATTATAGAATTATTGAATCTAGAGTTGGAGGGGACCTGAAAGATCATTTAATTTAATCTCCTCATCATAGAGACGAAAAACTACTAAGAAAATAAAAGTTATCTTCCTAACTTCTACTATTTCACACCTTCAAATTGTTCCATGAATTCATTCATCTTCTTCACCTACCCAGAAGTCTCAAAGAATTGTGTTCCTCTTGATTAACATCTCTATTTGTGCCTTCAATACCATCTTCTTATGTTTTATTCCATCACTTATTCCATCTTTCATGTTTTTTGTCTTTATCCCAATTCTCATCTGACTGTCTAAAATAAAATGTACAGGTCTCTCCTACACTTAAAAAAAATCAACAGTTCCAAAAATAACAGCTAACAATAAGCTAAAACCATCTCTTGGCCCTCCATCAAATTATCTCTTCCTTTCTTCTAAAAAGAATAGTCTTATCTTCCCTACTTCTCCTGTCAAAACATCCAATCCAAAAGGGTCTGAAAAACTGCATGACAAATCATCCTTTAAATACTTTATGGTTTCTTTCCTAAGCATCTACTTTCTTTTAGAATTTTTCATCTGATTCTCTTTTCACCAAAATCCTACAGACTCTTCAAGATTGTGCTCAGGATCATTCTCCATGAAGCTGTCCTCAATTGATCTCTCCTTTAAAATCCTTTAGCTATTTGGCAATGAATCATATATTGCCTTGTGACATAACTTCTATTTCCTGAATTGAATGTGTCTCATACTGTACTTAAAAATACATATGCCTTGTGAACCCAATTAGATTTTAAATTTCTGGAAGTCAGAGATTATCCCTCATGTAATTTCTTTTTCTCTTACAGTATCTAGCATCATATCTTACATGAAAGATACACCCAAAGTTATTAATTTGTTTATGGCATAAAGCCAAATAACTTTTGGACGCTGTGAAGCTTGCTTTTCATGTATGGAACTTTAGTTCAAATATTAGGTGAAAATTTAAGCATTATGACTAGAAATTTTTTTGTTGCTCTATGCAAGAGGTCAGCAAACTACTGCCATTTTCTTTGTTTCTCTTTCTTTTTCTCTCTCTTTTTCTTTCTTTCTTTCCTTCTTTCTTTTCTTTCTTCTTTCTTTCTTTCCTTCTTTCCTTCTTTCTTTCTTTCTTCCTTTCTTTCTTTCAGTTATCCCATTCAAGAGTCAGATTTGGAAATAGATCTGTTGCTATGACATTCTTAAACACTTTAATGATTTGATGAATCTATGAAAAACAAATATGGAAATTGTATCCTTTGATACATATCACCACTATTTCAAATATTTTAAACATTTGTGATTTTTACTGAGGTTGTTGTTTTACTTGAATTTTCCATAGATTAACAAGACAGAGAACTGGGGATCACTCTGTTTTCTATTCAAACTATCTTATTGTTGTCTCTTTATTCTCAGTTTGTGACTGTCCCAGTTCCTTTTCTTAGTATATGTGTCCTTGAAAAATATCTCTCATATCACATGCAAGTCTTCTTTACCCAGACATTAAGTGTCAGAGACAAAACTTGAAACTAATTTTTCCTGGCTTTAAGGTTGGCTTTCTACTATATCATACTGCTCCCAATCATTTAAATTAAATATTTCAAGTCCCCATTGTCCTCTAAATTTTAGTGCCTTGAGAAAAAAAAAAAAGCTATGGCCAGTCCATTAAGTTTATAACTCAGTATACCCCTTTGTTAGGTAAAGAAATTATATGTTCATTGGTTCAAACAGAATGTAAGCTCTTCAGCCTCCTCACTGTAGCTACTCTTACATCATTTGAACCACGTTAGGTAAGGTTAGTAGTCAAAGTTGAGTTATTTGCTTTTGTTCATCTTCTATTTTTAAAAGTTCACAGCTTGTTTAAACAAGGTGGGTTATCGTTGACATAGAATCAAGCAGTGTTTTCTTCTGATCTTTATCCTTCTTATTTGGTATTTACTTTGACCTTTGCTCTAACCAGTCAATAATTTGACCATACACAGGCATTGTGTCTGAAATGAGAGCTATGTCTTTAACTCATTGTTTACCATATACTAAAATATACTCATTTTTTTGGTATAATGTAATGCTTATCACATTCAAAACATTCCAACTTTTCAAGAAAGTGTTCATGCTGTGCCCATTTAAGTTTTATGAGTAGTGTACGAACTTTTGTCTGCTTTAATTCCATGATTCTGGACTATATTTTTCAAAGTTAATTTTGTCAATATTTCCTGTGCCTCATTTCACATTGAAATCAGACATCAAGGAATAATGTTATGTTCAAAGGATCTTTTCAAGTCCTTTCCTTCTTCTTCATTCTCTACAATGTATGTTGCCTTACATGTTTAAATTATTTTTATGCTGATGTATTTCCTTAAAATCAAGATACAAACTCCAAGGTAAGATGACCAAGTACCAGATAAAATGATGTTTCTTACTGCCTTTTGGTATCCTCTGAAACCTGCTCCTTTATTCATTGCTTTGAGTTCAAACTTGAAGCAGTCTATTTAGTTGAAATTTTTTAATGTCTTCTGGTATAATCCATAGCAAAAAAAGAGTTTTAGATATACACACACACACACACACACACACACACACACACACATATATAATTAGAATTCATAAACAGGATACTTTTCATACTAATTCTATAAACACTATATATTAAGTAACAAGTCAGTCAATCAATAAATACTTATTTATTATGTGCCAGTTACTGTGCCAGATACTCAGAATCTAAAAAGAATCATCCCAGCCCTTAAGGAGATAACATTTCAATGAAAGATAACACATATACATCATGCATACAAGATATACATTCCTATGTTATATATACAAGTTATACATTCAAGCCATATATTTCATTCGTAGAAGACACATTCAAGACCAATATTCAATCATTCAAAAAGCATTTATTAAATGTTTACTAGTATTGTGCTAAGCAGAGTGGATACAAAGAAAGAGAAAAAAATAGTTCCTGCTTTCAAAAATCTTACATTAAAATGGAGGCAACAACACATAAACAAGTAGGTATATCCAAGATATATACAGAAGAGATGGAACGTATTATTATAGGTGAAGGCTCTAGCACTTGAGGGTACCAGAATAGTCTCACTGCAAAGGGGGGATTTGATATGAGTTTTAAAAGAGGGAAAGGAAACTAAGAGGTACAGGTGGGGAGGCAGTGCATTCCATATATTGAGGCTAGCCTGTACAAAGACAGAGGCTTGGATCACCGTATGTGAGAAGAACCACGTAGGCTAGGGTGACTGGAATGCAGAAAACATGGGTGACAGGGGAGGGAGGGAGATGTGGTTAGTTTTGTGTAGGCAGACTCTCAAGGCAGAATGGAGCATTAAATACCAGAGTACTTTATATTTCTTAAGAATATTGTCAAGTTTGATGAAATGATGATATACTTAGAGAATCCTAGAGAATCAATTAAAAAACTACTCAAAATAATAAATAACTTTAGCAAAGTTGCAGGACATAAAATAAACCCACATAAATCATCGGCATTTCGATATATTACTAACAAAGCCCAAGAGCAAGAGAAAGAGAAATTCCATTTAAAGTTACTGTAGACATTATAAAATATTTGGGAGTCTACCTGCTAAAAAAAAAACCCAGAAACTATATGAAAACCATTACAAAATTTTTCACACAAATAAAGTAAGATCTAAAGAATAGTGAGAACATCAATTGCTCATGGGTAGGCCGAGCTAATATAATAAAAATGGCAATTCTACTTAAATTAATTTACTTATTCAGTGCCATACCAATCAAACTACCAAAATTTATTTTTAAAAGAATAAATTTATTTTCAGTTTTCAACATTCATTTCCACAAGATTTTGAATTCCAAACTTTCTCCCCATGTCTCCCCTCCCCCCAACCCAAGACAGCATCCATTCTGATTACCCCTTCCTTCAATCTGCCTTCCCTTCTATCAACCACCCCCCTCATCCCCTTCCCTTCTATTTTCCTGTAGGGCAAGATAAATTTCTATACCACACTGTGTGTATATCTTATTTCCCAGTTGCTTGTAAAAACAATTTTACCATTCATTTTTAAAGCTTTGAGTTCCACATTCTCTCTCTTCCTCCCTCCCTACCCACCCTCATTGAGAAGGCAAGCAATTCGATACATGTTATATATGTGTAATCATGCAAAATACTTCCATAATTGTCATGTTATGAAAGACTAAATATATTTCCCTCTATTCTGTCCCACCCACTATTTATCATATTCTCTCTTTTGACCTGCCCCTCTTCAAGTGTTTGCTTCTTATTACCCCTTCCCCCAATCTACTATCCCTTCTATTATCTTCCCTCTCTTATCCCCTTCCCTCCAGCTCTCTTTACCTAGTTGAGCATGTACGTTATTCCCTCCTTAAGCTAAATCTGAGGAGAGTAAGGTTCACTTATTCCCTCCCACCTCCCTCCTCTTCCCTTCAGTGTAAAAGATCTATCTTGACTTTTTTATCTGAGATGATTTACTATGTTCTACCTCTCCCCTTCTCTTTCTCCCATCTACATCTCCCATTACAACACTTAATTTTATTATTTAGATACCATCCCTTCATATTCAGCTCACCCTGTGCCCTCTTTCTACACACACACACACAGAGAGAGAGAGAGAGAGAGAGAGAGAGAGAGAGAGAGAGAGAGACATATTCCCTCCAACTACCCTAATACTGAGAAAGGTTGTAGCAATGTAAACAGTTCGGGGATGGAGCCAAGATGGTGGCTGAAAAGCAGGGACTAGCATGATCTCCCCACCGAGTCCCTCCAAAAACCTATAAAAAATGGCTCTGAACAAATTCTAGAACTGCAGAACCCACAAAATAGCAGAGGGAAGCAGGGCTCCACCCCAGGACAGCCTGGATGGTCTCCGGGTGAGGTCTATCCCGCATGGAGCTGGGAGCAGAGCAGAGCAGAGCCCAGCATGGGCGGCACAGACCAACCAGACCAGGAGCCGGGAGGAGCATGCCCTAGTGCCCTGAATCAGTGAGCTGCAGCAGTTACCAGACTTCTCAACCCACAAACACCAAAGACAACAGAGAAGGTTAGTGGGAAAAGCTGTGGGAGTGGAAGGGGTTCGTGGTTCGGCTACCACCCCGGGGGCAGCGGAGGTGGGGCAGCTACAGCTGCAGTTGCTTCCAGCCCCAGGTCCACCTGGTGGGAGGAATTAAGTGGCGGATTAGAGCAGGAGTGAAGAGCCTGCTGAAGATCTAAGTCCAGTCCGGGTTGGGAGTTCTTGGGGAAGGAGGAATGCTGGTGTGTCAGAGCTGGCGCATCCCCCCAAGCTTGGAACATAGAACTCTTTAGTCTACAAGCAGTCATACCCCGCTGAAAAATTCAAGGGTCAAGTTAGTTGGTTGGGAATATGGCCAGGCAGCGAAAATGCACCCAGATTCAGTCTCAGACTTTGGAATCCTTGCCTGTGTTGAACTGCTTGCCTTCTGGGAGGGTGGGTGGGAAGGGAAGAGGAGAGAGAATTTGGAACTCAAAGTTTTAAAAACAGATGTTCAAAAACAAAAAAAAAGTTTTTGCATGCAACTAGAAAATAAAATACACAGGCAATGGGGTGTAGAAATTTATCTTGCCCTACAAGAAAGAAAGGGAAAAGAAGGTGGAAGGGGAGTGGGGTGACAGAAGGGAGGGCTGACTGAGGAACAGGGCAACCAGAATATATGCCATCTTGGAGTGGGGGGAAGGGTAGAAATGGGGAGAAACTTTGTAATTCAAACTCTTGTGAAAATCAATGCTGAAAACTAAATATATTAAATAAAAAAAGTCAAAACAAAACAAAAGGAATGCAAACAGTACAACTTTAATAAATACTTTATGGTTTCTCTTTCCTGTTAACCTTTTCTTGCTTATCTTGATTCTTGTATTTGAAAGTTACATTTACTATTCAGTTCTGGTCTTTTCAACAAGAATGCTTGGAAGTCCTCTATTTCATTGAAAATCCATTTTATCCCCTGAAGGATTATCCTCGGGTTTGCTGATTAGGTGATTCTTGGTTTTAATCCTAGTTCCTTTGGCCTCTGGAATATCATATTCCAAGATTTCTGATCCCTTAGTGTAGAAGCTGCTAAATCTTGTATTATCCTGGTTGTGTTTCCAAAATATTGGAATTGATTCTTTCTGGCTGCTTGTAATATTTTCTCCTTGATCTGGGAACTCTGGAATTTGGCTAAAATATTCCTAGGAGTTTTCCTTTTGGGAGGTGATGGTTGGATTCTTTCCATTTCTATTTTACCCTCTGGTTCTAGAATATCATGGTAGTTTTCCTTGATGATTTCTTGAAAGATGATGTCTAGACTCTTTTTTTTTTCGATGATGGCTTTCAGGGAGTCCAATAATTTTTTTCAATTCTGTCTCCTGGATATATTTTCCAGCTCAATTGTTTTTCCAATGAGATATTTCACATTGTTGTCTATTTTTTCGTTCTTTTGGTGTTGTATAATTTCTTGATTTCTCATAAAGTTATTAGCTTCCATTTGCTCCATGATAATTTTTAAGGAATTACTTTCTTCACTGAGCTTTTGGACCTCCTTCTCCATTTGGACAATTCTGTTTTTAAGGCATTCTTCTCCTCATTGGCTTTTTGGACCTCTTCTCCCATTTGGATTAGTCTATTTTTAAGGTATTATTTTCTTCAGCATTTTTTGGGGTCTCCTTTAGCATGCTGTTGACTTATTTTTCATGGTTTTCTTGCATCACTCTCATTTCTCTTCGCAATTTTTCCTCTACTTCTCTTATTTGATTTTCTAAATCCTTTTTGAGCTCTTCCATGGCCTGAGACCAATTTATATTTTTCTTGGAGTCTTTGGATATAGGAGCTTTGACTTTGTTGTCTTCTTCTGGTTGCATGTTTTGATCTTCCTTGTCACCAAGGAAGTAAGTAAATACCTTTTCACCAAGAAAGTAAGATTCTATAATCTGATTTTCCCCATTTGCTCTCTTTCCCAGCCAATTACTTGACTTTTGAGCTCTTCATTAAATGAAGGGTGTACTGCCCCAAGCTTCAGGGGTTTTGTTCAGCTGTTTTCAGATGTATTTCTAGGGACCTGTAAATTTTCAGTTCTTCCACAATGGTAAGATCAAAGCATTGGTCTTTACTCCTCTCCTGTGTACTCTGGTCTCTGAGTGACCACAAGCATTCTTTTCTGCCTTGGAACTGTGAGGAGGATTCCCTCTCCACTGCCACCACAAGCTCCACCATGCCAGTGCTCCTCCTCACCCCAGGACTGCAACCCAGCTCCAAGCATGGGCAAAGCAAGAGAATCCTGTCTCATATCCAGCAAAGAGATCCCTACAATCCCCCTCTGGTTAGCTAATCGGTTGCCCTACTGTCTGTAGGCCAAGAGCTCCAGATGAAACCACCTCTGCGGCAGTGCCTCCCAGCACCCTGGAGCTGGGGCTGGGACTGGACCACACTCCTCTCTCACCTCGGTAAAAGACCTTTCCCATTGACCTTCAAAGACATCTTTGGTGTTTGTGGGTTAGAAGTCTGGAAACCACCACAGCTTCCAATGATTCTGTCCCCAAATGCCTGCTCCAGCCACGTCTGTACAGGTGTGGCCCATGTTGGACTGTGTTCTTCTCCCAGCCTGGGACAATAGATACCTCCTTTCAACCTTCCAGATTGTCTTGGGATGGAAACCTGTTTCAGTCTCTCATTTTCTGGCTTCTGCTGCTCTAGAATTTGTCTAGAGTCATTTTCGACAGGTATTTTGAGGGGTTTGGGGGAGAGTTCAAGCAGGTCGCTGCTTTCACTCTGCCATCTTGGCTTCACCTATGCCTGAAAAATTGTTTTATAGAGCTAGAAAAATAATGACAAAATTTATCTGGAAGAACAAAAGGTCCAGAATATCAAGGGAATTGATGAAAAGAAATTCTAGGGAAGGTGGCCTAGCCATACCAGATGTTAAATTGTATTATAAAGCAGCAATCATCAAAACCACTTGGTACTGGCTAAGAAGCAGAGTGGTGGATCATGGAACTGGTTAGGTATGCAAGACATAGTAGTCAATGACTTTAGTAATCTACTGTTTGATAAACCCGAACGTGCCAACTTCTGGTATAAGAACTCACTATTTGACAAAAACTGCTGGGAAAACTGGAAAACAGTATTACAGAAACTAGGCATACACCAACATCTTACACTGTATACCAAAATAAAGTCAAAATGGGTACTCAATTTCGATATAAAGTCTGATACTACAAGCAAACTAGGAGAGCAAGGAATAGTTTGCTTGTCATATTTATGGAGATTGGAAGAATTTATTACCAAACAAGAGATAGAGAGCATTATGAAACACAAAATGGATAATACTGATTACATTAAATTGAATAGTTTTTGTACAAACAAAGCCAATGTCACCAAGATTAGGAGGGAAGCAGAAAGCTGGGAAAGAATTTTTATAATCAGTGTCTCTGATAAAGGCCTCATTTCTAAAATATATAGAGAACTGAAACAAATTTATAAGAATACAAATCATTCCCCAACTGGTAAATGGTCAAAGGATATGAAGAAGTAGTTTTTAGAGGAAGAAAGTAAAGCTATCTATAGTCATAAGATGAAAGGCTTTAAATCACTATTGATTAGAGAAATGCAAATCAAAACAACTCTGAGGTACCAAATCACATCTATCAGATTGGCTAACATGACAAAACAGGAAAATTATAAATGCTGGAGGAGATATGAGAAAATTGGAACACTAGTGCGTTGTTGGTAGAATTGTGAACTGATCTAACCATTCTGGAATACAATTTGGAGCTATGCCCAGAGAGCTATAAAAATAGGAGAAGAACTCACATGTACAAAAAAAAACATATTTCTAACTGCTCCTTTTGTGGTGGCAAAGAATTGGAAATTGAGAGGATGTCCATCAGTTGGGGAATGGCTCAAGAAGTTATGAATGTAATGGAATACTATTGTCCTATAAGAAGTGATGAGTAGGCCGACTACAGAAAAACCTGGAAAGATTTATATGAACTAGTGCTGAGTAAAGTGAGCAGAACCAAAAGAACATTGTACATGGTAACAGCCACAATGTGCAATGACTAACTTTGATAGACTTCTCTCTTCCCAGCAATGCAAGGATCCAAGAAGGCTCCAAAGGACTCATGATTGCAAATACTGTCCCCATCCAGAAAAAGAACTATGGAGTCTGAATACAGAGTGAAGTATATTATTTGCTCTCTTTTTTTCTTTATTTGTTTTTTTTTTATCTTTCTCATGACTACTCCCATTGGTTCTAATTCTTCTCTACAACATGATTAATGTGAAAATAGGTTCAATATGAATGTATATCTAGAGCCTATATCAAATTACACACTGATTTGGGATGGGGAGAGGGGAGAGATGGGGAGAAAATTTGGAACTGAAAATCTTATGAAAGTGAATATTGAAAATTAAAAATAAAATAAAAAATTATATTGTCAAGTTAAATGAATGTTTTTAGACTATCTAAGATCTGTGTGATTCTACCATCAAAGCAGAAATTGAAGGGAGCTGTGTAGGACTAAAACCCATTTTGTAATTTCGTAATTGTTTTTATTTAATGAATTGTTATATCTCGCCTCACTCCTTAAACATCCTCCCCCCCACACATTCAATAAATCATAATAATTCTGTGAGGATGAAGAATTGCATAGTAGAGAGCAATAGCTTTGAAGACTGGGCAAATAAACTCAGATTCTGCTCTTTATATTTGCTACTCATGTGACCTTGGTCAAGTTATGAAAACTCTTTGATTTTCAGTTTCTTTGATTGTAAAATAAAGGGATTTCATAAACAGCCTCCATTTATGAAATGATTTTATGATCCTTCCCATAGTTCAGATCCTCAGGAAAGAGATACAATCTTTTACTTGGTCTATATGATATAAAGAATTTAGCCAGTGATTGATCATCTTTATACTTCATCTAGTTGCATTGTCAATGAACTAGTTCTGGAACTCCTTATAGATATCATTGGATTAATCCCCTCCCTGAGGTAATTGTAATGTAACTCTAAGACTCTATTTTACTCACATTATTTAAAGGCACTATTCAATAATTACGTAAATCAATGATAGAATCATGAACTGAATTCATTACCAAAGCAATGTTCTTCTCATTACCAATATAGTTCTTTATCTCGGACTTTGAGAATGTAATACATATGTGTGTGTGTATATATATATATATATATATATATATATATATATATATATCTTGATTTTTTTATTTCAATAAAACCTCCTTATTTTGATCATGAACATTGCAAAAAGGAAAATTCAGCTCAACAAATATCTGCGAATGATCTATATGAACAGATCTAGGGTAGTGGATGGAATTTTGGCCTTGGATTCAGGAAGTTCTATGTCCAAATCTAGCCTTGGGTACTTCTTTGTTGTGGGACCCTGGGCAAGTTATATCACCTCTCTGGGCATCAGTTTCCTTTTCTGGAAAGTGGAGTTGCTGATAGTGCCTATCAGTTGTGAGGATCAAATGAGAAAATGAATGGAAACACTTATTCAACCTTATTGTATTAGTTAATGATAAGTTAAATATATATATATATATATATATATATATATCACTTACAGATTTGCAAATTGCTTTATAAATATTATTTCATTTTTTTCCTCACATTAATCTTGAGAGATAGATGGTATATTATCTCCCTTTTACAGATGGGGAAATTGAGGCAGGCAGAGGTTAAGTGACTTGCCCAGGGTCACACAGTTGGCCTGTAAGTAGACATAAATAATATATAGATATCAACTACAACTAAAATTTACCAGTTTTACAGGCCAAGGACCTCCGCTTAAGGTAGGAACACCTTTTCTTCCACCCACGCTTGTGTCCCCTACTCTCTAATGTGAATCACTTTAGTAAATGTAATGGAATTTTCCTGGGCATTAGTGTCTAATCTTGGTGCTGTTAAGGGGATTGATTTGGCCTTTAAGCAACTAGCACAATGCTCAGAATAAACAATGATATATGGAATACAACTCTTACATTAGTTGCCACAACAATTAGCACCCACATTTTCCCCGTGTTGCTGAAATAATGCTTTGTAAGGTTAAGGGAAAGGTTATGCTGATCTTAATTTAGCCCTTAATTTACTCAGCTAAAAAAGAAGACGTACATGGGGTAACAATGTTTGAAATTTCTTTGGTGGGATTTGTTGCTTAATTTTGAAGCTAATTTCCTGAGCATGTATTATTTCCTAAAATTACACAAGCATACACTCTGTACTTCGTTACAGCTAAGATCTATCTAGACAGCGATTTAGAAGGGAGTAAGTCAGAGATCCTATCTGAGAACATGATAGTTTCCCACTTAAGTCATTTTTGTGTGTTCTTTTTGCCATAACGCACTTCCTTCACAAAGGAGGACTTTTTACATATAATGGAACACATGCCATTATCATAGTTTCAGATCTGTTGATGGCAAATTGATTTCTGCAAGTAAATGCTTGAGTTGTATGCTGTCCCTGTGTTTGTAAGTATTTAGGGACATGCTACAGAAATTTTGCACATGGCACATTGGGCTCATTTGAAGGCCTTTTATTTTCCATCCTTTAATCATTATGGTAATTTTATAAGCATTTTTTGTGAGTGCCAAGCAAATTTCAGATAATGAGTGCAACTTGTGGGCAGGAAGCAAAATAAATCCATTTCATTGGAGGCAAAACTGGATGTATTAAGGTTCTGTAGGGGAGCTAAGGGTATTGAATGAGCTCTTGGCTTAACTGAATCTATGTTATGGACAAGTCTTGGTTGAGCTAAGAAAGTTCAAAATAGGAAGTAAAAGTGTCACTGAGAATGACAAAATGTACCCTGACTTGCCTCTTTTAAGATACAGTAAAAAAGCTTATGAGGAAATTTGAAGAAAAAAAAGGACCCATTGCAACTGAAGTAGAATCTCCTTTATACCCACCAGATGATGTAATATCTTTAAGAAACACACATTTACAGGATTTAAGAGAAGGAAGTAGTAGCAAATGCCAATCTAGATGAAAAGTTCCCTTTGTGCTTAAAGGCATCTATTAGGCTAAGGAAGTTTTTAGTGTTGATTGAAACCAGTCTCTTCTGGGGATAGGTGCCCATAAGAGTATATATCTATATTGTCGATAGTGTCTATCAGTTGTGAGGATCAAATGAGAAAATGAATGTAAAACACTTATCCAACCTTATTGTATTGTTTAATGATAAGTTAAATATATGTATATTTCAATGCCTTTTATTTCAGCCTGGAAAAATAATTGAACTCTGGTTTGTGGGGCATATGGAAATAATTAAAACCACATATTCAGCTATTAAGGGTTTGGAATTTTTAGAGATTACTCTCTTGCTATTTCACATGAAGTCTCAAAGATTAGATAATAGGTGTCTTATTTCCCTCCTTAATTTGGCTAAATGTTCACCTACACAACGGACTGAAAGAAAAAAAATAAGCCTTGAAAATTATCTTATTGACAATGCCCCCAGTCATCTGATTGTTCAGTAACCTGATAGTTGCTATCAATTTGCACTTAATACATTGTAATTTGACAATGAATTAAAGAAACATGGTGATAGAAAAGGACATTAAGTGTGCTCTAAGTAAGAATGCCAACAATATAAGCAACAGCATCCTTACATTTTGCTGCTCCAAAGAAGTTACCACAAACATCAAAGGGATTTTTCCACATAACTGCAGAGCTATCAGTAACAGCAGCTGCTTGCTTTACCAGAGAATTTCTTAAAGGTTCATAAGTATCAGTCATGAGCATTATAACACATAAATTTTCTCATAGGAGACTTCACAAATATTATTAAAGCATATTGACATGTATGGGGTGTGGGGCTAGTTATCCTTATACAAGGATGAAATAAAATACATCCTGAATTCATATATGATTCATTTAGTAAGAGTCCACTGTGTGCCAGACATTATGCTAACTGCCAGATACACAAAGAAAGGGTTAAGACAATCCCTTCCTTCATGGAACTCATAGTCAAATGAGGGAAGATAGCACATAAAAAGAAGTTGGCAAGTAGGGAAGGCAGAGAATGAACCCTGTACCAGTATATGAAGTCTAAAGTCCAGATGAGTGCAGCCAGGTAAGAAATGATAATCGCTTTCCTGGGCACCCTCTTTAAATGGAGGATCTAGGACAAGCTCTCCACCCTCCACCCTCTACCCTCTCCAATCAGAGAGAGGGAGGGGTCCCAGGGGCAAGAATACTAAGAGGTGAGTCGCATGTTTGATGTCATCTTAGAAGAAGATGAGATTCCAGAGAACATGATGAATAAATCCAGGAGTACAGCCAGATGGGAAGTGATGAGATAACTGCTTTGGGCACCTACTTAAATAGAAAAGAGTATAACTTTACATTAAGGCATGGCTTACATGATTTAATCTCTGGAAAGATTCTGATTTACTGAATTAAACAACCTTTATAGGGTCAGGGAACATAAAGATTAGATGCCCTGAAAGGATTTCACCACAAAAGTGAAAGATTTATTTCACAGCACTGTTTTCCCCAAGGCAGTCAAAAAGATATCAGAAAATCAGTTTTCGCCTTCTAATCATATCTCTATACAAACTCTCTAACTATTCAATGTGTACCCATCTCAATTATATACTCTGTGTGGTCTTGCAGTTAACATGAAACAACATGAACACAAAACAGTTGTGATTTAAAGGAATAAGATTTTTCTCATGTAATGAGCCAAGAGCTGACTAATCTCTTGAGAGATATGCTAGAATGTATGCACGCTACAAAGTGACTTTTGACAAAATATACATCTAGAATTTAAGAGTTGGGATTGAGAAAAAAGTATTTATTATTCTTTAGTCAAATAAAGTTTGGAGATTACATACAGTTACCATTTGATTATGTACAAACAACAATTTTACATATTATTTACAGAAAATCCATTACTAATTGGTATAGACTTCAGAAATTCATTTTAATTTTAATATTAGGCTCAAAAATAATTAGGAAGACAAAGCTTAGTGAATAAAAGTAAAAGAAATGGAGGCTGAGTAGCTAGTAGATGGAAAGCTGGCCTGGGGCTCAACATCACACCAGGATGATAGTTGCTTATTGACTAGACTACTTTTTCTCCCCTTCCAAAATAAAATACTATTAGTTCTGAGTTTAAGATTAGTGTCTGCACTACGTATCTTTATCTCATCATAAATTATCTTCATTTTGAGAATATTTTAATAGCATCACATTTTGTGTTTTGTAAAGAATCTTAATGTGATTTACTTTAATATTTTAAATTAGTGTTTCAATGAAAATTTAATAACATTTTTTCAGTGCTATCCTAACACTTTCATTGTGATGCATTTTAGTATTTTATTCATTTCTTCACCAGGAATAATTATTTAAATACTCAGTTTCATTCTTGGTGCAACAAAATTTTGATAACTGAACAAATGATGTAGGATGACTGAAGACTCACTCATCTCAATCAGCCTTTATTTACTGGTAACTGTCAGCTAATTGAAAGCAAGGGAGAAGCTAAAGTCTGTTTACCCAACACATATATGGTGGAAGAAAGGACATTAATAATTTCTTAGTCCACATGAGCAATTCCAGCATTAAACTTCTTTTAGTCCTCAAATTTCTGATATTTGTGGAATATACAGTCTAAATTAATAATGAAAACAAAATGTTAGAGTTGAAACCTCTGAGACCTCAGAGAGCATCTAGTCTAGCCAAGCTATGAATAAAAGTCCTTTTATAGAATTCTGACCAAATGTTCATATCTAGTCATCATTCCTTTTTATTTGATTGTGAATAGGTAAAATTACAGTGATTTGTAGTAGCAAATGAAAAGTTATAGACTTTCAATACAAACACATAAATAAGACCCTCATTCAGTGATGGATTTCTGAAAAGATAAAATCTGGCTATAAAGGCTAGATTTTGTGTGGGGAAAGAGAGGGCAAGGGTGAGCTGCCAAAAAAAATGCGATAGCATCTGTGTCTGCCCAGGCTCAAATGTTTATGTAAAATTGAATGTGTTATAACAGACACTATAATACAAAGGAATCCCATCCACATGGGCTGTCTATCACAATGTTACAAACCACATAGTTCCACTGGCACTGGCTAACTTAGTGTTTGCATCATTAATGTGTTTTTGATATTGGAATCAGAAAACCTGTTTCTGAAACCTGGCTCTGACACTCAAATTTCTGTGGCCTTCTATTATCTCTGTAGGAGATATCTCCCCTCACTAGAATGGAAACTTTTAGAATTAAGCCCCTGTTTCACTTGCTTATATCCCCACAGTGCTTAAACTAATGTCTGGTGCATAGAAAGCACTAAATAAGCTATCTATTTATCTCTATCTATTTATATATCTAGTCTGTTAAAACTCCCTGAACCTCCCTTTTCTCATATGCATAGTGGGGATATAATGCCTCAAAGGGTTGTTGTGTAAAAATTAGTTAGTAAAACCTTCAATTATATAGAAACATGTTGTTTTTCAGTTGTGTCCGACTCTTTGTGACCCCATTTTGGGACCTTCTTGGCAAAGATTCTAGAATGGTGTGCCATTTCCTTTTCCATTTTACAAATGAGGAACTAAGACCAACAGGGTTAAGTGACTTCAGGGTCACACAGCTATTTAGTGTCTCAGGCCAGATTTGAACTCATGAAGATGAATGTTCCTAATTCTAAGCTCGGTGATCTATCCAATGCACCATCTAGCTGACCATATAGAAACATATGTTATTGTCATTGTTTTGTAGGTGGTGTTGTTATAACACTGAAAGGGACCAACTACTGAGTGTTTATCAGGTCTTAATAAGGACTCTCCTTTCATCATTTTAAAAGCATTTTAGCTGTTTGATGGCATGGTTACCCATTCTTAAACTATACACTTGAAAGCACTGGTTTTGTAGTTTTCTGTATTAATATTACTGTCATTGATTTTATCTTTGATTGGAAATTTTATGATTGCTTTCCTAGCAAAGTATATATACATAGTTTTATTGTTGTTCAATAATTTTAGTTGTGTTGACTTTTTGTGACTCCCATTTGAAGCTTTCTTGGCAAAGATACTGTAGTAGTTTGCCATTTCCTTCTCCAGCTTATTTTTTTTAGATAAGGAAACTGAGGAAATACGGTTAACTGACTTGCCCAGGGACTTTCAAGTTAGTAAGTGTTTGAGGCCAGATTTGAACTTAGGAAGATGAGTTTTCCTGACTCTTGGCTTGACACTCTATCTATTGTGCCACCTAATTGCCCATATCTATAGTTTAGAGATTAGCTAAACAAATCATTTTACATGAATGTAATGGACTATTCCTAGTGAGAAAAAAAAAGGAAAAAAATAGAGAGAAAAATAAGAAATCTTACTTAAACTTATGTAAAATAAGCATAAAAAGAAAAAGAATGAACACAATAAGTACAAAAATTTAGAGGGAACAAGACAATTGAAACTGGAGTGAAATTATTATGACCAAAAATGGCACTGAAGAAGAGATATGAGAAGGTACCTCCACCCATTTCTTTGTAGAGGTGAAATATTATAGGTTTAAAAGATTGCATATAATATCAGAATTTTTTATATATTGCTGCATTTTCACCTTATTTTTATCATGTATTTATTTTATTTATATTTATTATTTTATATTTTATTATTATATTTATTTTTATTTTATTATTTCAATTATTTTTATTATATTATTGAAAGGGAGGGATGAACAGTGGGAAGAACATAGATTATGCAAATGATATCATAATAAATCATAATAAAATATAGGTTATGCAAATGATATCAACATAATTTATTTTTAAATTTCATGACTATTTTCCTGGGGAAATATCATTAGTTTTCTCTTTTATTACATTTAAAAGATCAATAATAATAGTCTTTTTTTCCATTTTATTAAGTGAGATTACATCTATCTCCCATTACAAATAGCTATCTTTGAAAATTCAAGATTTTGTTTCCAGGTGACATGCTACTTGTCATCATTTCAGCAGTGGGTTATCTTTGTTTTTTAATCCCATATGTGTATTTTTGTAATAATAATTCTGGTTGTTCCATGTTCAAGGAATTCTGGGAAAGGACCCACTGGTTATTTGTACAATTGCATACCAGGACGATTGTAAAATCATACCTTCAAGGATATCCAAGGTTTATGCCAGGTGGACGTATGATGGTGTTGATATTAAATCATAAGTAAATCACTGAGATCTGACATCCAATTAGAGCCTGATGAAAAATTCCAGGGCTACTCAAGTACCCAATTATTGCTTGTGGTAACAATGTTTGGAATTCTTCAAGTGCAGAAAAGAGCCAGCTGAGGGATCCAGGCCAACAGTTAGACCTTCACATATAGAGAAGCCTTGCTGCTTCTGGCATCTCACTAGTCCCTTTTCAAACATTTGAATAAGCAGATCTCCTCTACCTCCTTGGCTGCATTGTTGATTTTATTGCTAAGAGATTTCCAAGCCAGATCTTATGCTTTGAGGAATATGTGTACATATCCACACACAGATTTATTTTTGAAGTATCTGTCTATAGCTGATGAGAGATGAGGACTGAAAACTCCTCATTTTCCAGCCATGATTGATGAAGCATAATGAAATGAAAATAAATCTTCCTTTTCATAGTTTTCTTTGGTGGGCAATTAGAGCACGAGTATCTTTTAGAGTTAAAAATTAGGCTGCCACACTAATCTTTTTGCAATGCACCTGGAGTCTATAATCTGAAAATCCCCTAAACTGTGTTAGTTATTTTTTTTTCTTTTTGAGTCAAGAAGAAGCCTTTGTTTGTATTTCTATCTCTGTGTTCATAACTTTCTTATTTATCAGCACACTATGATTGTCTCTAATTTATCACTTGGGCTGGTTATGGTGCCGTCAATTCCTTAGGTTTCAATTAGACTGTATGCTTAAATATATACAAATTTAATGTGTTATTTTAGTGAAAGCAACTCAAGCCTTTAAAGATGACAAAGAACTCCAGTGCTCAAATTACCCGGGCTTTAGGTAATGTACTCTGTATTAATAGTGCAGTTCTTGTAGCAATATTTTATTCTGAATAGTGTAATAAAAAGGTAGCTGGCATCATCAAACCTGAGAGTTATTGTGAGGATGAAGTGAATTTCAAAACCTCAAGATAGAGGGTAACCACAATTCCATTAGAGAAGGCAATTGAGAGAAATGTGTTAGCATATCATGGCCCTGATGCAGCCACATGAAATATAGTACAACTTCCACCCATCATAACTAGAATGAATGATAATACAAACATCTGCACACATCATAGAAACAAAGAAGCAACAGAAACGATAACCCAAAGTTAAAGAAACATGCAAAGAAGAGCAGTTTTAGCTAAATGATGGTACTTTCCAGGTCTTTAGAAATAGAAATATAATGTTCACCAGAAGTCAGATTATAGTTCTGCTATGCAATATCTGGTCAGAACATATCATGAGTGAATATTGTATTCAGTTATGGGGCATGTATTTAAGGATATTTACAAATTAGAGAATATCCATCAAAAAACCATCAGGATGGTAAAGAAAGGGCCTGAAAAATGTGCCATATGAGGATCAATTGGAGGAACTTGGAATGTTTAACCTTCAGAAGGACTGAAGTAGCATGTGATAGCTGTCTTTAGATATTTGATGTATAAATTGGACTTACCTCAAGATGTCAGAACTGGGGAAAATGAATAGAACTAGTAGAGAGATTGAATTAGATTTCATGTGAAGGAAAATACCTGGATGATTAAAATGATATGCAAATTAACTGGGACAAAGTAAAATAAATAATTAAATCTATTACCAGACAATAAATCTGCTAAATTTTATAACTTCAAAACATGTTAAGTATGCAAAATGCCCTCCTTTTGTTGCACTATTCTTTAAAATAATCTGCCATTCTGTTCACAGATTTTGATGTATTTATTTAATTATTCATCATGAAACCCTATAGCAGATATTGTGTGCCTTTAACAAAAGGCCCTTTTTGAAGTATACTCTTGATTGCAATCAATGGATGAGTTCCTAGGCCACTGAAGCATGTATATCTCTCCATCTTGAAGAAACTTTGCATGTGAGGTATGGTGCGGTACAAGGTTGTATTTTCATATTCCAACATCTTTTGGGAAATCTGGTAATTCAAAAACAATGTATGTCAATTTATTAGATTTCATCAATGTTCTCAGGAGGGATAAAAATGTCAGGTGAAAATTTTATGTGTATATGTTTAGCCTTGTTCGGTCCCCTGAACTTGAACCCTCTTGTTGCTTATCAGACTTTTAAAATTGATGTCCTCAAGACATCTTAAATTTAACATGTACAAAACTGAACTCATGTTTTCCCCTAAACTCAACTGTCTTCCTAACTTCTTTATTTCTCTAAAAGGCACTACCATCTTTTCAGTCTCCCAAATACATTTCATTCAAGTCATTAGTCTCCTTCAATCCACAAATCCAACAATTTACCAAATCTTCCATATATCTTACATTTGATCCCTTCTATTTACTCATAGCTACTACTTAGGTTAAGGCCTTCATCACCCCTAGAATAGATAATTGTGATAACCTTCTAATGAACCTTCCTCCCTTAATCTTTTACCACTCCATCCCATTCTATGAAATATTATCAAAGTAAATTTCTTTGAGTGTATATATGATCATGTGATGCCATTATTCAATCATTTTGAATTTATTGCATCTAGGTAAAACTTCTCTGTTTAGCTTTTAAAGTCCTTCACTACCTATCATATTATGTCAACAAAAAGACAATCTAAATGAAATAGGTGGCTATTTTCAAAAATAAATTGCTCAGATTACTAGAATAGGAAATAGAATAATTAAATAGTCCTATCTTAGAAAAAGTAATTGAACAAGGAATAAAGTAATTCCCAAAGGAACCAGGAAGATTTTCAAGTATATTCTGCCAAACATATAAAAAATTAATTACAACAATATATAAACTATTTGAAAAAATTGATAAAGGAGCCCTACAAAATTCCTTCTGTGACACAGATGTAGTCCTGATACGTAAACCAGAGTCTCAAAACAAAGAATGAAAGCAATGTACCAATTTCCCTAATGAATTTTGATATAAAATGTTTAAATGAAACATTTACAAGGAGACTACAGCAATATATTTTTTTAAAAAATAATACACTATGATTAGGCTAGATTTGTACTAGAAATTCAGGATTGGTCCAAATTTCGGAAAACTATAAACATAACTGACCATGTTAATAACAAAAGGATCATATAATTGTTTCAAAAGATGCAGAAAAATCTTTAGACAAAATATAACACCCATTCCTGTTAAAAAAATACATTATAAAGCATAGGAATAAATTAATCTTTCTTCAAAATGATTTGCATTCACCTAAAACCAAGAATAAGCATTATCTACAGTGGGGATAAGCTAGCAGCCTTTCCAATAAGACCAGAGGTAAAACAAAGATGACCATTATCACAGTTAACATTCAGTATTTTACTAGAAATACTAGCTATACCAATAAGACAAGAAAAAGAAATTTAAGAAATAATCATGGGCAAAGAGAAAACAACACCACTTTTTAAAATTACTTTTTGAAGATGATATAATAGTTTACATAAAAGAAGCCTGGAAAGCCAACTAAAAAGCTGATAGAAACAATTAACAACTTCAGCAACATTGCAGAATATAAAATGACTTCACACAAATCTTCCTAATTTCTGTGTATTACCAACAACATCCAGCAAGAACAAATAGAAAGAGAAATTCCATTTAACATAACCACAGAAAGAATATAATGTGTCAGTCTATATACCAAAACAAACATAGGAATATAAAAACACTATTATAAAAATATTCTTTACACAAATAAAAACAACTAAACAATTAGAGAAACATTGTTAGTGAGTAGGCCAAATCAATATAATAAAAGGGGTAATACTATATACAGTAATTTACATATTCAGTGCTATACTAATCAAATTACCAAAAGATTAGTTACTAGAGTTAATAAAATAATAAAAATGTATCTGGAGCAACAAAAATTCAGAAATTTAATAGGATTCATTAAAAAAAAAGAGTGGGTGGAGCCAAGAAGGCAGAGTAAAAGTGGGAACTCACCTAAGCTCTCCCACAAATAACTTCAGATACCTCTAAAAGGTGAATCTGAACAAATTTTAGAGCAGCAGAATCCACAAAGAGACAGAATGTGACAGATTTCCAGCCCAGAACTACCTAGAAGGTTGGCAGGAAGTCCCACCAGACTAGGAAAAGAGCACAGTCTATCATGCACCAGGGTAGACCTGATCACAGCAACACCAGAGCAGACCCTAGTAGACTGAAGCACTAGTGCACTAGTGGCAGTGGCAATTCCCAGACCTCTCAGCACAGGAAGGGGATCTGTTGGAACTAGGTGAGAGAGAAGCACAGTCCTGCACAAGGACTGCAGCAGTGGCAACAGCTACTCCTAGGGCTATCACCCCATAGACTAAATATTTGAAAGTCATCTATTTAAACTTCCAGGAGCAAAGATGGCAAAGTAAACAGTAAGTGCTCTCACCCCTTTTGTTGACCTTGAAAAACCCAGAGAATATTGCCCCAGGAAAAATCTGGGAGATCCTGAGGTCCAGGATGGTGGAGCCAGCGAGCACCAACACCAAGATCCCAGGCATGCCTTCACACAGCCAGGGGAATTGGCAAGCACCAGTGGCTGAGCCTATCTAGGCTCTATCACAGCCCTAGGGCAAGAGGAGTCTTCTAACACTCAGAAACAGAGATCCACTTTAAAAGCCAGGAAAAAGGCAATCACAATGAGCAAGAAGCAATTAGAAAAACAAAGACCATCTTACTACAGGTGCAGAGAAGATCAAAATACAAATTTAGAAGAGGGCAGCATTGACAGTATACCTACATCTGAAACTTCAAAAGGGAATATGAACTGGTCTCAAGTCCAAAAAGCATTCTTGGAAGAGCTTAAGAAGGATTTTAAAAATCAAATTAGAGAGGTAGAAGAAAAATTGGAAAATTCTTTTAAAAATACAATTGACAAAATGGAAAAAAAATTCACTAAAGAAAATAACTCCTTAAAAAGTAAAATGGGCCAAAGAAAAAAGGAAGTACTAAAGCTAACTAAAGAAAACAATCTGTTAAAAATTAGAATAGGGCAAATAGAAGCTAATGACTCTGTGAGGCATGAAAAAATCAATTAAACAAAATCTAAAGAATGAAAAAAATAGAAGAAAATGTAAAATATCTCGTTGGAAAAACAACTGACCTGGAAAATAGATCCAGGAGAGATTATCTAAGAATAATTCGTCTACTGGAAAGCCATGATGAAAAAAGAGCCTGGACAGTATCTTAGGTACCACATCACACCTATCAGATTGGCTAACATGACAAAATGAGAAAATGATAAATGTTGGAGAAGATGTGGGAAAGTTGGAACACTAATTCATTGTTGGTGGAGCTGTGACCTGATCTAATCATTCTGGAGAGGAATTTGCCCAACGGGCTATAAAAATGTGCATACACTGACCCAGCAATATCACTTCTAGGGTTGTATCACAAAGAGATCATAAAATGGGGAAAGGACCACATGCACAAAAATATTTATAGCTGCTCTTTTTGTGGTGGCCAAGAACTGGAAATTGAGGGGATTCCCAATGATTGGGGAATGGCAAAATAAGTTGTGGGATATGAATGTAATGGAATACTATTGTGATATAAGAAATGATGAACAGGTAGATTTCAGAAAAACCTAGAAAGGCTTATATGAACTGATGCTGAGTGAAGTGAGTAGAACCAGGAGAATATCATACACAGTAACAGTCACAGTATCAGTATGGCTGATTTTGATAGACTTAGTCCTTTTTAGCAATGCAAGTACCTAAAACAATTCCAAAGGACTCATGATGGAAAATGCCATTCACATCTAGAGAAGGAACTATGGAGTCAGAATGCAGAGCAAAGCAGACTATTATCATTTTGTTTTGTTTTGTTTTTCTTTCTCATGGTTTCTCCATTGGTTATAATTCTTCTATGCAACATGACTAGGAATGTATGTGTAGAACCCATATCAGATTGCATGCCATCTTGGGGAGGGAGGGGGAGAAAATTAAAAGTTATGGAAGCAAATGTTAAAAACTAAAAATAAATAAATATTTTTATAAAAGTAAGAGGGGGAAAAGGCGTTGCAGTACTAGATCTAAAAATATATTACAGAGCTACAATCACTAAAATAATTTTGTACTGGGCCAAAAATAGAGAGGTCAATCAATGAAATAGATTGGGTATTCAATATATAGAAGTAAATAGTCTAATGTGATAAGAACTCATTATTTGATTTAAAAAAGAAAAACTAGAAAGGAGTTTGGCAGAAACGACATATAGAACATTTCTCCCCCACATCATATACCAAGAAGTTACAAATGGGTATATATTTTAGGCATAAAACATGACATCAAAAATAAAATAGGGAAATATGGAAGGAATTACTAATTAGAGCAATGAATAAGGGAATTGTTCATGACTAAACAAGAGACAGTTTTATGGAAGGTAAAAGGGACAGTTATGTTTCCATAAAGTTAAAAGATTTTTGCATGAACAAAACTAATGTGACCAAAACTAGAAGGGAAAGGGGCAGGGAATATGCATTTATAGCAACTAGGTATAAGTTTATCACCTACTGTGTATCATGTACTATGCTAAGGACTTTACAAATATCACTGCATTTGATCCTCACAAGAAACCTTCAAGGCAGGTGATATTATCTACATTCACAATTGAGGAAACTGAGGCAAAAAGAGATTAAAAGACTTGCCCAAGGTCTCTTAGCTAGTAAATATCTGAGGCTGGATTTGAACTCAGGAAATAAGGGGAAAATATTTGCAGTATCTCTCTGACAATTTTTTTTATTTTTTTAAATTTATTTTTAGTTTTCAACATTCATTTCCACAAGATTTTGAGTTAAAAATTTTCCCCCATCTCTACTCTCCCCTTCACCCCAAGATGGCATGTATTCTGATTGCCCCTTTCCCCAGTCTGCCCTCAATTCTATCACCCCACTTCCCTCCCCTTATCCCCTTCCCCCTTACTTTCTTATAGGGTAATATAGATATCCCATTGCCTGTATATCTAATTTCACAGTTGCATGCAAAAATAGTTCTTAACATTTGTTTTTAGAAATTTGACTTCCAAATTCTCTCACCCTTTCCCTATCCCTTCCCCCCCAAGGCAAGCAATTCAATATAGGCCATACATGTATTTTTACGCAAAACATTTCCTTAATAGTCATGTTGTGAAAGACTAACTATATTTCCCTCCATCCTATCCCGTCCCACATTTATTGAATTTTCTCCTTTGATCTTGTCCCTTTTCAAAAGTGTTTGCTTCTGACTACCCCTTCTCCCAATCTGTTCTCCCTTCTATTATCACTGCCCACTTATCCCCTTCCTCCCTGCTTTCCTGTAGGGCAAGATACCCAATTGAGTGTGTATGTTATTCCCTCCTTAAGCCAAATCCATATGAGAGTAAGGTTCACTCATTACCTTTCACCTCCCCTCTCTTCACTTCCATTATAACAGCTTTTTCTTGCCTCTTTTATGTGAGATAATTTACCCCATTCTATCTCTCCCTTTCTCCCTCTCCCAATATATTCCTCTCTCACCTCTTAATTTTATTTATTTAGATATCATCCCTTCATATTCAACTCACCCTGTGCCCTCTGTCTATATATATGTATATTCCCTTCAACTACCCTAATGTTGATAGATGTTTCAAGAGTTACAAATACCATCTTTCCATGTAGGAATATATACAGTTTAACTTTATTAAGTTCCTTATGATTTCTCTTTCCTGTTTACCTTTCCATGCTTCTCTTGATTCTTGTATATGAAAGTCAAATTTTCTATTAAGTTCTGCTCTTTCATTGAAAGTCTATTTTTTCCCCTTAACTATTATACTCAGTTTTGCTGAGTTTTAATCCTATCTCCTTTGACCTCTGGAATATCATATTCCAAGCACTTTGAACCTTTAATGTAGAAGCTGCTAGATCTTGTATTATCCTAATTGTATTTCCACAATACTCAAATTGTTTCTTTCTAGCTGCTTGCAATATTATCTCCTTGACCTGGGAACCATGAAATTTGGCAACAGTATTCCTAGGAGTTTTCCTTTTGGAGTCTTTCAAGAAGCAATAGGTGGATTCTTTCCATTTCTATTTTAACCTGTGGTTCTAGAATACCAGAGCAGTTTTCCTTGATAATTGCTTGAAAGATGATGTCTAGGCTCCTTTTTTTGATCATGGCTTTCAGGTAGTCCAATAATTTTTAACTTATCTCTCCTGAATCTATTTTCTAGGTCAGTGGTTTTTCCAATGAGATATTTCACATTGTTTTCTATTTTTGTCATTCTTTTCTTTCTGTTTTATAGTTTCTTGATTTCTCATAAACTCATTAGTTTTCATTTGCTCCATTCTAATTTTTAAGGAATTATTTTCTTCAGTGCATTTTTGGACTTCCTTTTCCATTTGGCCAATTCTATTTTTTAAAGCATTCTTCTCCTCATTGGCTTTTTGGACCTCTTTTACCATTTGGGTTAGTCTATTTTTTAAGGTGTTATTTTCTTCAGTATTTTTTGGGTCTCCTTTAGTAGGCTGTTGACTCATTTTTCATAATTTTCTTGCATCCCTGATTTCTTTTCCCGTGTTTTCCTCTGCTTCTCTTTATTCTGTCATGTAGCCAAATTTTTTGACAACCTTTACAGAAGACATTCCGTTTTCAGTTACCATGCCTTTTCACTGGCCATCTAACATGTTTGAAATTTATTTTACAATCTTTCCTCTGCCTCATAAGAGTCCTTCTCTTTAAGATGAAGTTCAAACACCATCTTCTGTATGAAACCATTCTTAATTTCACCCAACTGCTACCGTTCTACCTCCTAAAATATTTTCTTTAGCTTCTTGTATTCATTTCTATTTATTCACTATGTATTCTGGTATATATACATATATATGCAAATATATACATATATCTGTATATGTGTATGCATATTATATATGCATATGGATATGTATATCTCTATATATATTTAAATCACTATCTATTCATCTATCTTGCTATCAAACTGATCAGTGTTTCTTTATATTTCAATCTCTTTGTGATCCAGGATTTTGTGTGTAGCACATGATAAGTGGTTATTAACTGATAGTAAGTTGTTTGATTAATTGATTTATAAATGAATATTTTTCCTCAAATAAATTATTAGATACTTTTTCTGTTTATTTTTAATTTTCTTGTTATCTTTCCAAATTAAAGCCTATACCATCCTGTAGAGAAATTAACGACAACATCCCTACTTGCCATATCTCTCTGAAGGTATTTTATTATTTTTTGAGTAATGATTTTGCAACAATAATATGTTTGCGCTTGTCATTGTTTTGTTTTGTTTTTTAAAGTACTTGCCTTTTCACTTCCCTACAAACTGTTTCACTTCACTATAGACTGTTTCACTGTGGGATTGAATAATCCTTGAAACTGTTGGCTTCCCCATATTAATAGTTCCTAAAATATCACTCACAGTCATTGAAGTATGTTCCTTAAGAACTACAACTTTTATATATTTCCTTAGAGCAATATAAATTCCTTAAAATTACAGAACTAAAACATAAAAAGAATGATGAAATATCTGCAAATGGCAGCAAATATAATATTCATCTGACAAATCACTAAAATTAGGAACACCAGCTCAATATAATTTTATCTAGTCATGGTCAGATATTCCAGGTTTAAGTAAAAGTACACACATATGACCACTGCTTTCACAAAATGAAATCATTGAAAATAATCGCTTGTCCCAAGTAATTCTCACACCACTTTAGAGGTATTGTAAAGTGAAATGGCTGCCTTGGGATGTATTTTGGTCTCCTGAATTAGATATTTTTAAGTACAGGCTGGGCACATTAGTAGAATATTGCAAATAAGAATGAGAGAGTTTGACAAGATGTTTTCTAAAATCCCTTTCAGCTCTAATTCTATGATCCTATGACTTGCTCAGGTTCAAATAGCCTCTGAAACCCTCCTCAACCTATAGTCTGTATTTCTGTGACTAAACAAATTACACTGACAATTCAAACTGTTGATTCACTTTTCAACTGGCTATTTTTATGTCATACATATACATTTACATAATGAATTCTAATAGTTTTTTAGCTAAGTTGCATAGACCAGAATATTTAGTTTAAGGCCTATGCCATGGAGACATTCAAATCCTAGAGACAGAGAAAGACAGAGACAGAGAGAAACAGAGAGATATACAGAAAGAGACAGAGACAGAAATGAAGAGAGCTGATTTTGTGCCTTTAGTACAAAGCAGAAAAATAGATGCTATGGGGAATACTTCATTAATATTGATATTAAAATTTGGCAGAAATTGACATCCATAAAAGATTAAGAAGAACTTAGTTGAAATACACAAATGATTATAGTTGACAATAGACCATTAGCTTAACTTTTCTTCCTTAAGGGTAGCATATGCTCATAAATATTAGAAGTTGTCATAACTGATTCTGATCCTTGTCTGACAAAGCAAATGAGTCTCATGATGAGCACCCTTTGTGAACATGGAAAACTATACATCAGTCAAGCCTCTTAACTTATTGTTGTCATCATCATTACTAAAGCGGTTTCTTTCTGATACCTGCCTTCTCACTGTGTTAAGCCTGGGACTTTAAAAACCTAAAAAGTAAATGCACATAGGAATCAATCAATGGACAAGCATGTATTAAATACCTTCTTTGTTCCAGGCGCTGCTCTAAATTTTGGGAATATAAAGTCAAAATTATAACATTCTCCACCCACAAGGAGCTTATTTTCTGAAGCTGGAGAAAACATGGGTATAGAGATAGAGAAAATAGGTACATAACAAGCTAAAGTTAACTTTGAAGGCATAAGCAACTGGTGTGCCCAGGAAAAGACTCTCATAGGAAGTGGTGCTTGGACTGAACCTAGAAAGAAAGCAAGAGATCTTCTCAAAGGAAAATGTATGGAGGGAGCACATTCCAGGAATGGGGGAAACAGTCAAGCAAAAAGATGGAGGTAGAGGATGGAATATTATTTGTGAGGAATAGCAAGAAGTTGTAGGACTAGGTCTAGATCTCTACAAAGGAAAATTGAGAAGATGGACTCACTATCTATTTACTTCAGACGATGAAATAAATCAATTTGAAGAAATCCAGATACTGAAGTATTCCAGGGAATAGGCAGTTAAACAGTAGGACTCTAATAGCACTATACATGAACCATAATTGGAGTCTCATGTTAATAATAACACATGTAAATAACACTTGTATGTTATTTTTAAAATGTTCTTCTCAATAGTATTAGTAGGAAAGTAATGCAAGTATTGGTACTCCCATTTTATAAACAAGAAAATTAATATTGATGTCAGTTCCCTGACTCCAAGCCAGTACTCTCTGTTTCCAAAGTCCTTTCAGTATAAAAACTATAGTTCCTAACAAATTATTATAAATATTATCTGACAGAAGTAAAATAATTAAGTTATAGATCTAAATTTGTACCATGATATAAATTTTATGGGCGAATTTGTTTTCTTCATTATATGGCCTCTACCATGGTAGTCAGACCAGGAAAGACTATCATGTCATTACCTGTTTGGTAGTTCCTGGGCACTGTTTCAACTGAAAAGATTTGGGGTTTTTAGTAAACTGCAAATTTCTTCTGAGACATTTGTGTCATAAGATAGTCAATAATAATGATAGTTATTATAATAGGAGAGAAATAAGGAGAAAAGAAAGGAGGAGGAGAAGGAAGAGAAAGAAGAGGAGGAGGAAGAAAAAGAAAAAAGAAGGAGAGGGAGAAGGAGAAGGAGAAGGAGAAGGAGAAGGAGAAGAAGAAGAAGAAGAAGAAGAAGAAGAAGAAGAAGAAGAAGAGAAGAAGAAGAAAAATCTAATCTATTATAAGTTAAAAGGGAGCAAAGCACCTTGTTGACAGAAGTAAACAACATGGAAAAAGCTGTGAAAATGTGAATGGCATTATCAAATGTTTCTAAATAAAATCATTATAATAGGGTTGATGAAGTCCAGGAACTCCACTACTGGAGTTCCCCGATAGGGTCATCTGGAATGAATTTATAGTCTCGAGCATTCTTTAAGTGAAGATGACAAAGATTTATTATGCTTTTCAGTAGGCAAGAGTTCTTAGGGAACCTTCAACCTAAGAGGGATACGGTTAAAGTTTATATAGGATAAACTATAGTAAAACATGTGTCAAATATGCTAACTAGGTGATTCAGGGTTGGATCAGGGAGTGCTGAAAGAGTGGTCAGTTCTTAAAGGAACATGCACTTTTTGAATCTACTGCGCAAGTATCTTAACCAGAATTCACTGGGAAATAGCCCAAAGTGGGGCTAAATGGAGGTGTGGTCTTAGTCCTGAAAGGTCACTGAGTCAACAAAAGGTCAGGGCTGACTGAGAAATACCCAGGCTGCCTCCATCAGTGTCTCGTTAGACAAGATAAATGTAAGGGAGTATACATATCTGTAAGTCTGGGGTACATATAACGCAGAGTATAGGATGTACATGATAGTCCAGTGGGTAGTAAATGTCTTCACGAGCCAGTACACAGCCACTTCAGACAGTACACAGACAGTTCAATCCAATAAATTCTATAGGTGCAGCTGGTTACTGTATCAGGAAGAGAGATAACTGTTTTCCTAGGGCATGCTGTACTGTTTTACTAGAGCATGCTGTGCTTGTGCTGGAGAGAAACTGCCTGAGACACTGTTTTGAGGCTCAGGAGAGATGTGATTTTGGAATTGGGATCCAAGCACAGCCACCCAAGCACCCTATCAATTAGACTAACAACAAATCAGCAGAAGTCATAGAAAATTTAACAAAATAAGATAAAAAGAAAACAGCTGAAAAAGTGACTAAGCAATTTACAGGCAAAGTATTGCAACAATTTGGCTAGCAGCTGTTTGTGGGGGTGAAAGACAAGTACAAGCCTAACAACAATGCTGCCAGCACAAGTTTTTTTGATCTGCCTTACTAAGGAAAGCAATGTTAAGGGGTTAACAATCTTATTTCAATCCAACATACAAATATTATTCACTTAGTTCAGGGGGAAAAGCCAGCGCCCTGAACTTCAGAGTAAATACAAACAAATTGTGAGGATACATTATAAACAGACCAAATACAATTCGTAGTTACCAAGAAGGTGTCAACACCTGAGTTCAGGAGCCAGGGAGGTCATAACAATGGCTGACCCAGAGTCACACAGAGCCAAAGCAAATAGGTCTGTTCTCTCTTTTTATACACTCTTTTTTAAAAAAATAAATCGCTATTTATTTATTTAATATTTTTAGTTTTAGCATTGATTTCCACAAGAGTTTGAATTACAAATTTTCTCCCCATTTCTACTCTCCCCCTCCACTCCAAGATGGCATATATTCTGATTGCCTTGTTCCCCAGTCAGCCCTCCCTTCTGTCACCCCACTCCCCTTCATCCCCTTTTCCCTTACTTTCTTGTAGGGCAAGATAGATTTCTATGCCCCATTGCCTGTATACCTTATTTCCTGGTTGCATGCAAAAACTCTTTTTCTTTTGTTTTTGAACATCTGTTTTTAAAACTTTGAGTTCCAAATTCTCTCCCCTCTTCCCTCCCCACTCACCCTCCCTAACAAGGCAAGCAATTCAACATAGGCCACATGCGTATCATTATGTAAAACCCTTCCACGATATGCATGTTGTGAAAGACTAACTATATTCTGCTCTTTCCTAACCTATCCCTCTTTATTGAGTTTTCTCCCTTGACCCTGTGCCTTTTCGAAAGTGTTTGTTTTTGATTACCTCCTCCCCTTATCTGCCCTCCCTTCTATCATCCCCCCTTTTTTATCTTCTTCCTCCTTCTTTCCTATGGGGTAAGATACCCAATTGAGTGTGTATGGTATTCCCTCCTCAGGTGAAATCCAATGAGAGCAAGATTCACTCATTGTCCCTCACCTGCCCCTTCTTCCCTCCCAACAGAACAGCTTTTTCTTGCCACTTTTATGTGAGATAATTTACCTCATTCTATCTCTCCCTTTCTCCCTCTTTCAGTATATTCCTCTTTCATCCCTTAATTTGATTTTATTTTTTTAGATATCATCCCTTCAACTCACCCTGTGGCCTCTGTCTATATATATATATATATATATATATATATATATATATATATATATATATATATATATATATATATATATATATATATTACCTTCAGCTACCCTAATACTGGGGTTTCATGAATTATACACATCATCTTTCCATGTAGAAATGTAAACAAAACAGTTCAACTTAGTAAATCCCCTGTGATTTCTCTCTTGTTTACCTTTTCATGCTTCTCTTGCTTCTTGTGTTTGAAAGTCAAATTTTCTATTCAGCTCTGGTCTTTTCACTGAGAAAGCTTGGAAGTCCTCTATTTTGTTGAAAATCCATATTTTACCTTGGAGCATGATACTCAGTTTTGCTGGATAGGTGATTCTTGGTTTTAATCCTAGCTCCGTTGACCTCAAGAATATCATATTCCAAGCCCTTCAATCCCTTAATGTAGAAACTGCTAGATCTTGTTTTATTCTGATTGTGTTTCCACAATACTCGAATTGTTTCTTTCTGGCTGCTTGCAGTATTTTCTCCTTGATCAGGGAGCTCTGGAATTTGGTGACCATATTCCTAGGAGTTTTCTTTTTGGGATCTTTTTTAGGGGGTGATCTGTGGATTCTTTCAATTTCTATTTTACCCTCTGGCTCTGGAATATCAGGGCAGTTCTCCTTGATAATTTCTTGAAAGATGATATCTAGGCTCTTTTTTGATCATGGCTTTCAGGTAATCCAATAATTTTTAAATTATCTCTCCTAGATCTATTTTTCAGGTCAGTGGTTTTTCCAATGAAGTATTTCACATTGTCTTCCACTTTTTCATTTCTTCAGTTCTGTTTTATAATATCTTGATTTCTCATAAAATCACTAGCTTCCACTTGCTCCAATCTAATTTTTAAGGTAGTATTTTCTTCAGTGGTCTTTTGGACTTCCTTTTCTATTTGGCTAATTCTGCCTTTCAAGGCATTCTCCTCATTGGCTTTTTGGAGCTCTTTTGTCATTTGAGTTAGTCTATTTTTAGGGTGTTGTTTTCTTCATTATTTTTTAGGTCTCCTTTAGCAAGTCATTGACTTGTTTTTCATGGTTTTCTTGCATCACTCTCATTTCTCTTCCCAATTTTTCCTTTACGTCTCTAACTTACTTTTCCAAATCCTTTTTGAGCTCTTCCACAGCTTGAGACCAGCTCATGTTTTTCTTGGAGGCTTTTGATGTAGGCTCTTTGACTTTGTTGACCTCTTCTGGCTGTATGTTTTGGTGTTCTTTGTCACCAAAGAAAGATTCCAAAGTCTGAGTCTGAATCTGAGTCTGTTTTTCCTGCCTGGACATTTTCCCAGCCAACTTACTTGACCCTTGAGTTTTTTTGTTGGGGCATGACCACTTGTAGAGTAGAGAGTACTTTGTTCCAAGCTTGAGGGCATGTGCTATTGTTTTCAGAGCTATTTCTACACAGCAAGCTCTGCCACGCCAGTGCTCCTTCTCCCCCAAGAACCACCAACCTGGACCTTGACTCAGATTTTAAGCAAGCTTTGCACTCATGCTGTGATCCTCCACTTAATTCCTCCCATCAGGTGGGCCTGGGGCCAGAAGCAACTGCAGCTGCAGTTCTGTAGCTGCACCACCTCTGCTGCCTCTGGGGTGGTGGCCAAACCACAAATTTCTTTCACTCTGTCCCTG